>NC_057800.1:283670152-283830922 GCF_018294505.1 Triticum aestivum | reverse complement strand
GTGAGAGAACTTAGGCGAGTGCTTGACTACAGCTAAGCCCCTGAGTGGGACGGTTGCTCTCCACTCGGTGGGATTTTTCAAAACTAGGCGAGTGTTGGACAGCCGTTAAGTCTCTTAGTGAGAGAACTTAGGCAAGTGCTCGACAATAGCTAAGCCCCCGAGTGAGAGGATTGCTCTCCACTCGGTGGGATTTTTCAAACTCTGGCGAGTGTTGGACTGCCGTTAAGTCTCTTAGTGAGAGAACTTAGGCGAGTGCTCGACTGTATCTAAGCCCCCGAGTGGGAGGATTGTTGTCCACTCGGTTGGATTTTTTTAAACTTAGGCGAGTGCTCGACTACCGTTAAGTCTCTTAGTGAGAGAACTTAGGCGAGTGCTCGACTGCAACTAAGCCCCCGAGTGGGAGGATTGCTCTCCACTCGGTAGGATTTTTTCGAACTTAGGCGGACCGGACTCGCGACTAAGCCCACCCACTGGGGGATTTCAAAAGTAAATAAGAACAACACAATCGAATGAGAGAATCGTAAGCTCTTGTCTTTGATAAACAAATTACAAAAGGTGTTGCTTATTACATTTTATTCAAGCGAGTGTTTAAGTATAAAAGGGGCGGAGCAGCTCCGCGTTCCAAGCCCGTGGCTCTTCTTTCTGATGCTTGATTCTGTAAAGATGATATGCTCCGTTGTGGAGAACTTTGGTGACGATGAAGGGGCCTTCCCAAGTTGGAGTGAACTTGTGTGGTTTCTGCTGATCCACTCGAAGAACCAAGTCTCCTTCTTGAAATGCCCGACCCCTCACATTCCTGGCGTGGAATCGATGCAAGTCTTGCTGATAAATGGTCGAGCGGATCAAGGCCATCTCTCTTTACTCCTCTAGAAGATCGACTGAATCTTGTCGAGCCTGCTCTGCTTCTGCTTCGAAGAAGATTTTAACTCGGGGTGCATTGTGGAGCAAGTCACTTGGCAGAACAGCCTCGGCTCCATAAACTAAGAAGAAAGGAGTTCTTCCAGTCGACCGATTAGGAGTTGTCCTTAAGCCCCACAGAACTGACGAAAGTTCATCGACCCAAGCACCTGCCGCGTGTTAGAGATCACGCATCAGTCGGGGTTTTAGTCCTTTGAGAATTAGGCCATTGGCTCTTTCTGCTTGTCCGTTCGACTGCGGGTGAGGGACAGAAGCATAGTCAACTCGAGTGCCCTGAGAGGCGCAGAAAGCTCTGAACTCATCAGAATTGAAGTTCGACCCATTGTCAGTGATGATGTTGTGTGGGACTCCATATCTGAATGTCAATTCCATGATAAAATTGACAGTGGTGCTAACATCAAGGTTCTTGATAGGTTTGGCTTCGATTCATTTGGTAAACTTGTCGACTGCAACGAGCACGTGAGTGAAGCCGCTTTTACCGGTTCTCAGCAGTCCAGCCATATCCAGTCCCCAAACAGCGAAGGGCTAGACGAGGGGGATGGTCTTCAGGGCTGACGCTAGCTTGTGAGACATATTGGAGTAAAATTGACAGCCTTCACATCTGTCGACTATATCTTTTGCCATCTCATTTGCTCGTGGCCAATAGAATCCATATTGGTATGCTTTAGCCATGATGGCCCGAGAGGACGCATGCTGACCACAGGTCCCCGAGTGGATGTCATTGAGCATCATTCGACCTTCTTCTAGTGTTATGCACTTCTGACCGACTCCAGTCACACTTTCCCTGAACAGCTGCCCTCTTATCATAGTAAAAGCTTTGGATCGACAGACGATCTGTCGAGCTTCTTCTTCATCCTCTGGGAGCTCTTTCCTGAGGATGTACGCAATGTAGGGCACCATCCAGTCGGGAGTAATGGCCAGAACCTCCATGATCAGGTCGACCACAGCTGTGACCTCGACTTCAGTCGGATTCGTGGCGCTCGTGGGTTGCGGGGGCTCTTCTGTGAAAGGGTCTTCCTGAACTGTCGGTGTGTGAATATGCTCCAAGAACACATTGCTGGGAATGGCTTCTCTATTGGAACCTATCTTTGCCAATTCATCAGCTGCTTGATTTTTCAATCGGGGGACGTGGTGGAGTTCTAACCCCTCGAACTTCTTCTCAAGCTTTCTCACCTTGTTGCAGTAACCAGTCATGGCTGGACTTCTGACGTCCCACTCCTTCATCACTTGATTAACTACCAAATCTGAGTCACCATAGACCATGAGGCGACGGACGCCGAGTGAGATGTCCATGTGCAACCCATACAGGAGTGCTTCATATTCTGCTCATCGTTGGAGGAATCAAAGTGAATCTGGAGGACATATCCGAGCTTGTCTCTTCGGGGGGATACCAGAACTACTCCAACACCAGAACCGTTCAACATCTTGGATCCATCAAAGAACTTGGTCCAGTGCTTAGAGTGAACATGAGTCGGCAGTTGCTGTTCGATCCACTCGGCGAGGAAATCTGCTATTGCTTGGGACTTGATAGCTTTCTTTGCCTCAAACTTGATATCCAAGGGAAGGAGTTCAATCGCCCATTTTGCCACTCGACCAGTTGCGTCTTTGTTGTGCAGAATCTCTAACAATGGAGCGTCGCAGACGACTGTAACAAAGTGATCTGAGAAGTAGTGTGCAACCTTCTTTGTGGTCATGTAAATTCCATAGAGAAGCTTCTGATAGTGAGGATATCTCTGCTTTGACGGGGTCAAGACTTCAGAAATATAATAATCTGGGCGTTGGACTTTGTACGCTTTTCCTCCTTCTTCCCGCTCGACCGTAAGTACTGTACTAACGACTTGTCCAGTGGCTGCTATATAAAGCAGTAGAGGCTCTTTGCTGACTGGAGCAGCAAGCACCGGCTGGGTGGAAAGCAGGGCTTTTAGCTCTGCGAATGTTGTATCAGCTTCTGGAGTCCACTCGAACTTATCTGATTTCTTCATCAGTCGGTAAAGAGGTAGTGCCTTTTCACCGAGGCGAGAAATGAATCGACTTAGGGTGGCCAAGCAACCCGTGAGCTTCTGGACATCATGCACACGCACAGGGCATATCATTTGGAGTATAGCGCCTACTTTCTCTGGGTTAGCATCGATTCCTCATTCGGAAACAAGAAAACCGAGTAACTTGCCGCCTGGAACTCCAAACGTTCACTTTGATGGCTTGAGCTTGATATCATACCTTCCGAGGTTGGCAAAGGTTTCAGCGAGGTCGGTCAGCAGGTCAGAACCTTTACGTGACTTGACCACAATGTCATCCATGTATGCTTCCACATTCCGACTGATCAGAGTGAGCAGGCACTTCTGAATCATCCGCATAAATGTGGCTCCGGCATTCTTCAAGCCAAATGGCATTGTGACATAACAGAAGCACCCAAACGGGGTGATAAAAGCTGTCTTTATTTTGTCGGGTCCGTACAGACGGATCTGGTGGTACCCGGAGTAGGCATCCAAAAAGGACAAACACTCGCACCCAGCAGTCGAATCGACTATCTGATCGATGCGAGGGAGAGGGAAGTGATCTTTCAGGCAGCCCCGATTGATATGCTTGAAATCAATGCACATGTGGAGTGAGTCATCTTTCTTTGCGACCATGACAACATTGGCTAACCACTCGGAGTGTCAAATCTCTCGGATAAACTCAGCTGCCAAAAGCCGAGCCACCTCTTTGTCGATTGCTTTTCTTTTCTGGACGGTGGACCATCGAAGATGCTCTTTGACTGGTTTCACTTTCGGGTCGACTCGCAAATGATGCTCAGCCAGTCCCCTGGGAACACTTGGCATGTCAGAAGGCTTCCAAGCAAAGATGTCCCAGTTCTCACGGAGGAACTGGATGAGCGCTTCTTCCTATTTTGAGTCGAGTGTGGTCGAAATGTGGGTCGGAGCTGCATTGGGGTCCGTCGGGTGAATGTGAACAGACTTCGTCTCGCCGGACGACTGGAATGCTGAATCCGTGGCTGGCTTCTTGGCTCGCAGCAAGTCACTCGGGTCTGCATTGTTCTGGTATTCTTGCAATTCTACCACGGCCATCTGGGCATCGGCGATCTTTGAGCCCTTCTGGAAAGACTCTTCCGCCTTTTTCCGATTACCAGAGATAGTGATCACTCCTCTAGGACCAGGCATCTTCAGTTTGAGGTACACGTAACAAGGTCGAGCCATGAATCGTGCATAAGCTGGCCTTCCCAGAATTGCATGATACGCACTCTGAAAATCCACGACTTTTTCAAATGTCAACTTTTCTTTGTGGTAATTTTTGGCATCACCGAAAACCACGTCGAGTGCAATCTGACCGAGGGACGCAACCTTCTTGCCTGGGATGACCCCGTGGAACTCATATGGCTTTCACTCAGTCTGGACATCGGAATGCCCATTCCTTTCAACGTTTCTGCATACAGAATGTTCTGGCCACTGCCACCGTCCATCAGGACCTTTGTCAGTCGAGTGCCTTCGACCACCGGGTCGACCACCAGCGCTTGCCTCCCAGGGCTGGCGATGTGCGTTGGATGATCAGACTGGTTGAACATAATGGCAATCTGCGACCATTTCAAGTAACTGGGTGTCGCCGGAGAGACCATGTTCACTTCTCTGTTGATGACTTTCAATCGACTCTTGTTTTCAACATCAGCAAAAATCATCAGAGTGGAATTCACGTGAGGATAACCATCATCATCTTCTCCTTCACTCTCAGCCTTGTCTGCCTCCTTCTCCTTTTCCTTGGGCTGTTTCTCTTGGAACTGCTGGATCAGGAGCCGACAGTGTCGAGTGGTATGCTTTGGGTAAATGAAATTACCTTCTTCGTCTTTTTTGGTGTGGATATGGCACGGCAGATCCAACACGTCATTTCCATCTTGATCTTTTACTTTCTTGGGGTTCCACGGCCCTTTGGGCTTCCCCTTGAACTTTCCTTGAACCACAGCTAAGGCCTCACTCGGAGTAGCTGGTTCGTCCTTGTGTTTTTGTTTCCGACTGGAGTTTCCTCCTCCGGTTTTGTGGGCGACTGCTTTGTGCTTGCCGCTCCATATTCGCTCTTCTTCTTCACCATTGGCATACTTGGTGGCAATTTCCATCATCCGAGTCAGAGTCATGTTTCCTGTCCGACCAAATTTCAGATTCAACTCCCGGTACCTGACGCCTTCCTTGAAAGCACAAATTGCCTGATGATCAGACACATCTTCCACCATGTGGTGCAGGGTGATCCACCTCTGGATATAATCTCTCAAAGTTTCATTCGGTTTCTGGATGCAACACTGTAATTCTGTCAAACCTTCTGGCCGTTTGCAAGTACCCTGAAACGTTGTAACAAACACTCGGGCGAGTTCTTCCCAAGTATAGATGCTGCCAGGCGCCAACTGATTCAGCCACGCTCTAGCCGAGCCCTCCAACATCAGAGGAAGGTGTTTCATGGCCACCTCATCATTGCCGCCACCAATGTGGACAGCCACTCGGTAGTCTTCGAGCCAGGTGTCAGGCTTGGACTCTACGGTGAACTTACTGACTCCAGTCGCCAACCTGAAGTTGGGGGAATCACTGCAGCTCTGATAGCTCTGCTGAAGCACTCTGGGCCAGAGACATGCACTCTATTGCTGGTTTGCGGGCCTCTGTCATGACCATCTCGGTGAGCTCTTTTCCTGTCGACCAAGCCCTGCACGAGAATAAATCTCGCATCAAAGCCTGGCTCCCTGGGGTCGACTGGAATACCTCTTCCGACGCTGTTAGGGCGTTTGTCTTCATGTGGCCGCGACACGTATGACCCACTCCTTGGAGGAGGCGTGGGCACTCGACGGCGACCATCGTGATCGGCTCGACGATCATACTGCTCCTGGTTTCGGTACTGATCACGCCGCTTTCCACGTCCCTCACGCCTCGGGGGTGATCTCGGGCTATGGGCCGACTGTACCGTATCTGCGACCACAGATCTGCTATGGATCCTATCCCGCGACTGAGACATGACCGTATTATTCTCTCCCGCTGCCCAGAGCAAGGCCCTGATCTGCGCCAGACCTCGGCCAGCTTCTGACTGGGAAGGATGAATCAACTCTGCTATCCGGGTAGCAGCTGCTAGGTTTTGGATCGGTGTTCGGTATACCTGAGCCGGAGGTGGAAAAAGTTGGCATCGGCTGGACTCAGGAGCACGTTGATGAGCGTGATCGTCGAGTGTGCGCTGGAGGTTCTCCAGCCGAGTGCGCTCAGCCAGATTGGCCAGGCGAGCCTGCTCCACACTACTAGGGAAAAGCCTACCAGCAGCGAGGGTTTTGGGCCTCTGAGTAGCGCGGGCACCGGTGCTACTAATAAGGCGCTACAGCTAACGTATAGCAGTAGCGCCGGTTGTCCCATGCTACTGCTATACATGAATAGCTGTAGCGCTCTTTGGTAAAGGGCGCTACTGATATTATCTGCAGCGCTGTTTGCTGGGACGCGCTACTAACAATGCAGCGCTACTGCTAAATTTCCCCCTTGCTACTACTAGTTTATTTATTAGTTTTTTTCCTACATATTTATTTTGTATTTGTTTTGTATTTGAATAGGCTTTATACAATAATCTTTAGCATATCATACACATACAAATGTAATCATAGCATATACATACAATTAGTCTCATCAAATCATGTCATCATCATAATCATCATCCAACACAAAGTGGTCTCTCGTCATCATCTCGAAAATAGCGATACAAGTCTCGAATGATATGCAAATACATCGTCATCCATCTAAACAATGATATACACGATAAGAGCTATCACTTTGAGAACATGAGTTCGTATCCCTCTTTCGCATTAGCATGAACCTCTAAACTAACTACTGCCTGTCGCTCGGAAACCGGAAGGGCCTGACACTCCGGCCACTTGTCGTATATATACTCCTAGCATAGCACTTCTTCGCCATCTAGGATCTATGCACCTGCATCATCACATGAGTCGATGATATGCAACATATATAGTTGAGCAACAGAAAGAGACAGACTTGGCAAAAATAAAAACAACATATCATAAGCATAAATAACAAAGTTCATCGTACCCCAAAATGCCCTAACTAGAGTGATTTTCGCTAGTCGAGGAGGAGGACGGTTTAATTACATCACAAATAAAGTTTCACCGTGCATAACACAAAGTTTTGTCATACAGAAAGTATGGACTAAATGGACACATTGTAATATATCGACAATCACTCCAACATGTCGTTCCATCCATCCAAGTCAGGGAGATAGTCCCTGATCCTAGTGAAAGGCTTCAGGTCGAGACGCTGAGAGGCTATCCATGTTCGGACGTCTTCCCACGACATTTGTCCTTCTCCGTAGAACATCCCTGTTTTTCCGACGACCTCCTTCATGATGATTTGGGCAAGTTCGCGCTGGATGTTATAGAACTCAGCTCGAAGTCGATGATCCTCGATATCTCCTATGTCCTTTGCCCATTGCAGAATATGGGCATCGCCGGATCTAGGTGACATGCGAAGGTTCTAGTGATCCTGTCTGTACTCCAGCATGTGGTGTAGGACATAGAATCCATCATTAAGAGAATTGTTCGGTTGCTGAATGCAGCAGAAGTCGGTCTTATGGACGAAGGCAAGCCTGCCGCCCCTTCTCTTCTTGTCCCTGACCTCTCCACCCCTTGCTTGGTAGTAAAACATAGCACTGTCGAGAACATCCTTGATGTGGGTGTAATCCTTTTTGTGAATGTTCTTCACGAGTCCAAGTAAAGAGCTTGGGTGAATCGGGGGTAGAGGATGATGAGGACGGCGCGCCCGCCGCTGCGCAAAATAAGTCCTCAAATTAATAGCCTCCACCGTGCAAATGAATGATTGAAATCGAAGGAAGGATAGCAGCACGGATGACTTACACGGGATGATAAGGCACGAGAGTCGCCTCCTTGTCCTTATTGGCGAGCATGAAATTGACGATGTAATCCCTCGCGTATTCACGGTGATTTGCGCAGACTCCCAAGAAGCCCTCGTGCATGTAGTACGGGTCAGCGACACAGATATGAGATATCTCCTCAACCCCGATGATGTAGTTCATGTGCAAGGCATAAAGGTGGACAAACGTAAAATCCAGCTTCTTCACGTGAAACATGTCGAATATGTAATCGAATCGGAGGAAGAACTTATCCGCGGGGAAGCTGTCGACGTACGACATTTGCCGCGGAACGTTAACCACGTAGAGTGGGTATCCTGGATCTTTCGAGGCGATGAGGTCTTTCTCTACCCGCAGCACATCGTCATGAAGTCTGTTTAGATCGCCGAATCTGGCCCGAAGCGCTGTTGCAGGTAGGATTGGTTGACCGGGGATATGCCATTTATCCGCACCGGGTATATCGATACGGTCCTGAAGCCGAGGCTGCTGAGGCGGCTGGATCATAGAAACAGTTATTTTGCCTTTCCTCGCTCTCTTCCTAAACTTCTTTACTACCGAAAGGTCATCCATAATATGTTGAGACGACAATTCAGGCACCGACTCATGACGCTCAAACCCTGAGGAGGCGCCAGTAGAGACATACTGTTCAGCACCGCCATCATCATCCTCATCCTCATCCATGGCGACGTCATCAACGACTAATGAAGCCTCCTCCTTACCCCGTCCGCTATCACCCAACCCGACACCCGGTGATAATTGGGTAGGTGGGGTGTTGATGTTCATACATTGCTGAGGCTGCGTGCTCGTGGGTGTGCTCCCGGCCGCCTCCAGACGAAGCAGACTCTTTGGCCACAACAGGACCCACCCAGCATTGCAACAATCACCCAGCCGCCGCGGTGTCTCGTCGTCATCCCCCAGTAGTACTGGAGGAGCAAAATTCTCGTGGCCCGGTTTGACACTGGCCACAGAAACCTTGAAGACGTTCGAGGGGATCGGCCGGCTGTGGAACAATGGTTCCTTCGGCTCCATTATCGTCGCCTTCCCCACATCCACCTTCTGCTCGCCGATGGTGTACAATATGGTGCACGGGGTTTCGTCGGCCTGCAAAGAAAAGTCTGCGACGTGAGACATCCGAAAGGCAACAAAAACGGGAGATTATACATTTATATTGAAGGGGGCCGGTGTGACAGATACCGTGAGGGCGTCGAGCTCAGCCAAAGATGAAGCACCGCCTAGCACGTCCGGTGCGGGAGCCGGTGCGGGAGCAGGTGCAGCTCCAGGTGCTGGTGCAACGCTAGTCGAGCTACTCCCCGCCAAGAAGTCAGCAAGGGGAAAGTCCACTGCATCTTTTTTTGGATTTTGCCTGGTCCAATTGAAAACGGCCGGAACCAAGGTAGTAGAAATATCTAAAGCCACCTATTTTGCGGCAGCTACCGTTGTTGCGACTGTCTCGGTTGATTTCTTCTCAACCGCAATCTCAACCCTCTTGTTGATGTTTTATTCATTTAACCTTCGTCTTTCCTTTCTCTCCTCCGTGGTCTCACGGTAGTACTTCTTCCACGTGGCGCCGTCTCCGATACCGTGCACGCATCCATACGACGGTCGAGTATCCACCGGTTGTTGTTTCAATATGTTCAACGCCCGGTTGAATGGAGTGTCCCACTTGGGCCTCGCCAATGCCTCAGACGGCGAGTCGCTTTCGGCCGCAACCCTGTGCTGCTCTCTCTACAAAAGGCACAACGATCGTTTACAAATATGACTAACGTGTGCAGTCGAATTGATCAGAAACTAAAATTACCAGCAGTCTCATGAACTCCATAATGATTGATGTTGTGTCGTAAACCTTTTTCACTGGGACCCAACGGTGCCGGGCCCTGAGGACGTCACGCTCCTGCGGGACAGTGAACTCCGCCAAGGGGTCTGGGATGCCCAGACTCGCGGCTTCCGCGTCCTCCTTGGCCCATTTGGACCTCTTCCCGCCGTAACAACGGCTTCCGAGGTGGTGGCTCCCAATGTTCCTCTCTTGAAGCCCCTTCATGTACTTAGACTTTTTTTGGCATCTTCGGCCTCGCAAGCCTCCTTGAATATTTGAAACTGCTCTTCCGTGATTGTTGGATTATCCTTTACAATCTAGAAGTAGGGTTCCTTCTTGTCGATGATCCTTGCTTTCACTCGATTTTTCCAGGTGGCCAACGCGTCGCTAAACTTGGTCATGGCGTGTTTGTTTATCTTCTTCATTGTCGGGTCCTCATCTAGATCTTTATAATCCTTCTCATTCCGGCCCGGGAACAAGAATATCTGGTGAAACTTCTTTAGGAGGGAGCTCCTCATATTTTCTATCTTCTGTAGTTTCTCATCGTTGATGGTGGCGGTTGTCCGTATGATGCAGCCTATTTGATTTCCGTAGCATCGACGCGCTTCCTCGGGCGCCGTTGGCTCAAAATTGTCGTCGTCCACCTCCGTGACCACCACTCTAGTAGTCCTGAGTTTGTTAGGAACCCGTTGCCTCTTTGCTTTTGGTTCTACACCGGCTCCGCTCCCCGAGGCAGCACCGGTCTCAGTCTCAGCGCCGGTCTCGATGCCTGTCTGAGTCTGAGCGCCGGTCTCAGTCTCAGCACCGGTCTGCGTGTCGGTCTCAGTCCCCGATGCCACCGGTGGGCCCAGCAATAACATCGGTTGATCATCGGTAAGGCTAAAAAATTCGTCTGCCACCCGGTAGGCGTCGTCGCAATCACCAGAACCCTATCCTTCATCGTTGCTAGCCATGTTTCCTATGATTAAATCTAGTCAATTAATTCTAGACCTAATAAAATGAATAATGACATAAAAAAGGCCTATTGTTTTGCAGGAATGTTGACTCCTTCCTGGTGCAGCAAATCACACGGGCACTCGATATGTCCTAGTTTGTAGCACAAGTCATGCCGAAATTCACGAAAAATTTCGGCATGACCTTTGCTAAAAAGTGGACAAATCGAGAACCTGAAATTTGCCGGAACGGAAATGAATCAACATTCCCGCAAAATATATATAGGCCACTCAGCTTCATTGAAACAACAAAGCCACTTGGGCACAAATAACATGACCACTTCAATGAAAAGATATAATCAACAATAAAAGTCTAGGAAGGGATCATCTTTAAAATAAAACTTGCCTAAATAACCTAGATAATTAACCTAATCAAACTAGTTAACCTGACTAGTTCTCTGTCAAAGCCCTAACTAAATTTTTGCACTAACCTAGGTAATTACCTAATTAAACTAGTTAACCTAACTACTTCTCTGTCAAAGCCCTAACTAAATTTTTGCCCTAACCTAGATAATTAACATAATTAAACTAGCTAACCTATGCATGAGAGAGAGAGGAGGGGTGGGGGCTTACAGAGGATGGCTCCGGTGGTGGCGAGGGAGGCAGTGGTGGCGAGGGAGGCAAGGGCATCTCCGATGATGGCGAGGGAGGCAGTTCTGGCGAGGGAGGATCCGGTGGCGTCGACGGCGGCTCAGGTGGCGCTGATGAGGCCGCGCGGCTCCGTGGCGTTGGGGGCTGCTCCGATGGCGTCGACGGCGCACGGCTCTGGTGGCTCCGGGAGCGTCGACATCGGCAGGAGACGTCGGCGAAGTGGGGCAACGACGAATCGGGGAGACGGCGGCGGGGTGGGTCGAGTGATTTGGGGGGCAAGTGGTGGCCGGGGGGAAACGGTTTTTTGGTTAAGTCAAAACTAGTGGCAGCGCGTTTCGCAAAACGCGCTATAGCTAAGGTAGCGATAGCGCTTTTTCCAAAACGCGCTACTGCTATACATATGTAAGTTTCTCTCTTTTTATTTCCTTTTCTGTTTCTATAGCGGGGGTCCTCGAAACGCGCTGCAGCTGCATTAGCTACATCGCCTCTTACTAACACACGCAACAACTAAGCCTTTCTTTGTTTTTTCGCTTTTTCATTTATTTTGCTTTACATTTTATTTTTTTTCTTTCTCCTTTTTCTGTTTCTTTCATTTTCATTTACTTTTCTATTTGTTTTTCATTTTATTTTATTTCCATTAGCAGTAGCGATGTTACAGGGAAACGCGCTGCTACTCATGCCCTAGCGGTAGCGCGCTTCCTGCAAGGCCGCTGCTGCTATGCGTAGCCCATCGTTCCAGCAATGGGAATATTAGTAGTAGCGCTTTTATGGGCACACGCGCTACTGCTAGAATCATATCTGCAGCACGGTTTATTTTGAACCGCTACTGCTATCTAGCACTAGCGCCCTTTTTAACCCGCGCTGTTGCTAAATTTCTGTGTATAAGGTTTTCCCTAGTAGTGCCAAGGCCTGGGCCTCGGGTGTATCTCCAACTATAGGAGTATGCAGGGCATCCATGTTTCGGCGACAAAGTTCTTCTCTCTGCTGCAAGGAGAGAGGCTCGGGGCGGTACTCCTCATGAACGCGCAACGGATCGCCGTTCCCGTTGCCTCCGTCTTCACGATCGAAGCCAGGAGGGCTGCGTGGTCCATTGACCACCACGACTTCTGCCGCCGAGTCATTGCTACCGCACTCGGATGCAGTCTCTATGAAGCCAGTCGACAGATCAAACAGGCCGTAGAGAGACTCGTCGGGCTCGATCATCGCGACTTGAGGGGTGGCGGACTGGCGGGCCGCCGCATGCTTCACCCACCGTTGAAGCCTCGACCAGCTGGTGAGCTTGCTCCGGCGGGTCGCAGGGAGGGGGAAAGCCATTGGAGTTGACTGGTACTGGGTCGACGATTGCCGCAGGAGGACGCCACGGATGCACGCATGAAAGTGCGTCGCCCCGCGGGCGGGGAGCACGTCGACATCGAGTGGTGCCTCCTGAAGCCAAGCGGAGTCGTTGGCGACAAACACGAGCGCGCCGAGACGGACCTCGCGGCCCTCAGCCTGGAATCATGATGATGGGGATCGGAAAAATTGCAACTTCGCCAATAAGTCGCTAAGACACCTGCCCCACGATGGGCGCCAACTGTCGTGGATCTAAGACTGACAGTAGAATGGGGGGTAAGTATGAGGAGGCAAGATCTTAGCTATGGAGGAGTTGTACGCACGAGTTTACGAGTTCAGGCCCTTCTCGGAGGAAGTAACAGCCCTACGTCTTGGAGCCCTGAGGTGGTCGACTGAATATATGTGTGTGAATTACAGAAAGTACGAACCCCTGTCCCAGAGGAGGGGTGGCTTATATAGAGTGCGCCAGGACCCCAGCTCCCCTCCGTTACACAGGATTCAATGTTCATAAAGGAAAGGCGCTACTGGTAACGTCTACAGTAAAGCATCATAAATGCTCATAATGCTATGGTTTAAGTCTTGACCATTGCAAAGTGGAGGGTTCCTCAGCTTCTGGTGGTCGAGTGTCTTCAAGGTGGTCGAGTGAGTGCATCTCCACGGTCGAGTGGTTGCTGGTTTCTCTTTGACTGTTTCTGATTCTTTGTAGAGATGTCCATGGGGAGGGTAAGTTGGACAGGTCCATGACCCTACCCTAGGTACATAGCTTCATCAGGCGGCACGGCTTGGAGCAGATCGAGCACATGGATGGAGCTCTAGTGGCACATCTCAGGCTCCATGGATGGCAGTGGCCGACGCTGTTGCCTGAAGAAAGAAAATGCAGAAGAGGATTCAAAGAGGAAACACGGGGACGAAAGCAAAGGGAGACGGCGGGCATGCGAGCGAGGCGACTCATCTGCTCGGTTTCGATAGCGACAGTTGGCCAGAAGGAGGCGGAGATGAAGGGACACGGGGCCACGGGAGGAGCTCAAACGATTCCCTCTCGAGAAGCACGAGAGTTGAAGGGACGAAGACGACCGTGGCTTGAGGTGCATGTGGATGATGGGGACGTGGCCGAGACGGCAGGATCTGGCGAAGCTCGGGCAGGAGACGTGCTCGAGGCTGAGGAGTTCAGGTGGCTGCAACTGGATGGGTGTATCGAGCCGAGGTCGGGTGATGGTTGGGTGGATCGGGAAGGAGGAGGCTTCGGCTTTGCAGTGGTTGGGCAGCGGCACAAATCGAGGGAGATGGTCGGAGCGAGGGGATTGGCCTGGTGGAGAAAAACAAGGAGGGTGGAGACGGCACTCGTTGGGCCCGAAGGAGGCCGGAACAAACAGATGATAGATCCCATATCGTATCATGTGTGTGTTGGAAACATATCCTACGTGATACTTGAATTCCCACTTATCAACTCCTAAAGCTTTCTGGTTATGCAATCAGGTGTTGGGGATACAGGGGAAGCATAATATCTCATCCAAACTAACAATCCCTACATCTAGCTGTATCCATCCTTCAACACATAACTAAGAAACCTTCGGAAATCGTGTACCTCAACCTTCGAAAAGCATCCATTATACAAGTTATGGCAATACTCCTAAACTCCCACCCCAGTACTGGTTGGCGTCGAGGTTATCTCACCAACAACTGTATAAAAGAGATTTTCGATGTCGGCGAACTCAGGTATTCCAGAACTGCAATGGTAAAATTCTCACGACAACACCTCGGAGCTCAACTCCCCGGGACACTACCACAACCCCTAAATGTCAGGAGGCACCAAGAATAATGCTCTCGTCACAAGACTATCGAAACGATTCCAAGATATCCGCGTGATCCTAAAAAAATTCATGAAATTTGAGGAGAGAAAATTCAAAACTTCTACGTCAGGAGGCCTCACCAGAGCGACGAAGGGACTGAGGAGTAAAAAGAATCTTACTCTCCGATATATATATAATCCTAAGACTCAAAACATTTTGTTCTAGATTCAACAATGTCAGCGATTCGATCAAGCAGGGGGCTCCTAAGTCGGGGATGGCTCTGATTACCAACTTGTAACAGCCACAATGCGGCTATATCTCCCACGTGTCGGGGCATGACTTAGAGGCATAGCTGCATGGTAGTTTTGTCGCAAGAGGGGTAATCTTCACACAATCCCATGTACTGAATAAGAAAGGGATAAAGAGTTGGCTTACAATCGCCACTTAACACAATACATAAATAATTCATAAAACATCCAAATACACTCATAGACCGACTACGGTTAAATCCAACAGAAAAGGAAGATAAACCCCAAATGCTAGATCCCCGATCGTCCCAACTGGGCTCCACTACTGATCAACATCCAAATACACTCATAGACCGACTACGGTCAAATCCAACAAAAAAGGAAGATAAACCCCAAATGCAGAGGCAAGGTGGAGGTGCGCTGGGCCTAGCGAGGAGGAAGACGCGGTCAACGCTCGGGGCGTTCGTCGTCACTTGATGAACAGGAGGCAGTCGAGGCAGGGGGCCGTGGGGGCAGGAACTTGGCGCTAGCCTCGTCCTCGAAGCAGAGGAAGCAGGTGCGTGACGTTGCCGGGGACACCAAGGAGGTGGGCTCCGGTCGGTGGGTCGAGGGACTTGGCCGGCGGCGCGGCTTGGAGCAGATCGGGCGCAGGGATGGAGCTCCAGTGGCGCGTCTCGGGCTCCATGGATGGCAGTGGCCGACGTCGCTGCCTGAAGAAATAAAATACAGAAGAGGATTCGGAGAGGAAACACGGGGAGGGAAGCAAAGGGAGACGGCGGGCATGCGAGCGAGGCGACGCATCTTCTCGGTTTCGATGGTGACGGTTGGCCGGAAGGAGGAGGAGATGAAGGGACACGGGGCCACGGGAGGAGTTCGAACAATTCCCTCTCGAGAAGCATGAGCGTTGCAGGGACGAAGACGACCGTGGCTTGAGGCGCGTGTGGACAACGGGGATGGGGCCGAGACGGCGGGATCCGGCGAAGCTCGAGCAGGAGACGTGCTCGGGACTAAGGAGTTTAGGTGGCTGCAGCTGGACGGGTGTATCGAGTAGAGGTCGGGTGATGGTTGGGTGGATCGGGAAGGAGGAGGCTTCGGCTTTGCCGTGGTTGGGCGCGGCACAAACCGAGGGAGATGGCCGGAGCAAGGTGATTGGCCTGGTGGAGAAAAACGAGGAGGGTGGAGACGGCGTTGGTTGGGCCGGAAGGAGGCCAGAACAAACATATGATAGATCCTGAAAGTGCTAGTGATCGACTAGAGGGGGGTGAATAGGCGATTTTTATGAAAGTCTTCAAAACATGGAAGTTTCGAAGACAATCGATAGAAATGAACCTATTAACATGCAGCTGAAGGTAGACTACACTAGGCAAGCCATAGTCAAGTATTCAATGAAGTGAAAGCACAAAGACTAATAGCAGCTAGGCATTATGGATTAGGATGGAAGATAGTATGAAGCCAATCAGAACAAGCAGTCACACAGTGAAGACAAATAGATAATGCAAACAGGCACTGACTTCACAAGGACCAACTGTAAATAAAGAGATGGAAAGGATAGAACCAGTTGCTCGTTGAAGACAATGATTTGTTGGACCAATTCCAATTGCTCTGACAACTCTACGTCTGGTTAGGGAGTCTGAGATTTAACTCAGAAGACCGTGTCTTCACCTTATTCTCCTTGAGCTAAGGACACCCAGTCCTCGCGCAATCACTCTCGTAAGTCTTCAAGGGAGACTTCCAAACCTTCACAGACTTCGTTCACCGGCGATCCATAATGACTCTTGGATGCCCAGAACGCGACGCCTAACCGGCTGGAGGATTCACAGTCCTCAAGTGTAACAAGTCTTCAGATCACATAGACAGGAAGACTTCAGTGATGCCTAACACTCTTTGGCTCTAGGTGTTTAGGGATTTTTCCTCGCAAGGATTTCTCTCTCAAAGGCTTCGAGGTGGGTTGCTCTCAAACGACAAAAGTCATGCACTAACTCTGAGCAGCCAACCAATTTATGGTGTAGGGGGTGGGCTATTTATAGCCACTAGGCAACCTGACCTGATTTGTCCGAAATGACCCTGGGTCACTAAGGAACTGACATGTGTTCCAACGGTCAGATTTCAAACACACGCGACAACTTTACTTGGGCTACAAGTAAAGCTGACTCATCCAGCTCTGGATAAGATTTGCTCTCATTGTCTTCGCTCGAAGACATAGGATTTTGGTTAAGCATCACTTCAGTCACTCTGACTTTGTTCACTGGGACCCCACTTAACAGTACGGTGGTTCCTATGACTCAACAAAGAAGAAAAGGAAACGACGAAATAGCTAAGTCTTCGCGCTCCATAGTCTTCACTCAATGTCTTCTCTTGTCATAGTCCTCAATGTGAATATCTGCACATACCACCTTTGTCTTCAACGTCTTCATACATTTGTAGGGGTCATCTCCGGTAGGAAAACTGAATCAATGAGGGACTACTACCTGTGTTATCCTGCAATTCTCACAAGCACATTAGTCCCTCAACCAGGTTTGTCGTCAATACTCAAAAACCAACTAGGGGTGGCACTAGACACACTTACAATATCCCCCTTTTTGGTGATTGATGACAAACTGGTTGAAGTTTTCAACGGGGATAAAATTATGTGAATGTCACATCCCTAGCTTAGCCTTTGCTTGTCCTTGCATGATCATCATGTTAGATTTTCTCAGAAAGTTGAAATGGGGATGACAGAACCCTCAGCACCCCCATGGAAACAACTAGGCTTTACTAAAATCTTTTTCAATGAATCTGAAATGCCCTTCTAAAAAGTCCACCCTTTTTGTCTTGGGTTAGAACCTCTGAAAAATGGGTTCACATTTTTCTAGGACAGATAAGTCATTGGATTAAAACTTTATATATTTGCATTTGGGCATTTAAATGCTATAAAATAATTTAAAGGCCGAAATAATTCTGGAAATAAGTGTGGGCTATTGGAAATAATCTAAACAGAGCCCCTGATTATTTTCAGGATTTTTGAAGATGCCTAAGTATTTTTAATAAAGCCACACAGTTACAGAAAAATAGAAAACAGAAATTAAAAGAGAGGGAGGGAACTTACCTAGCCGCAGCCCACCAGCCGGCCCACCTGACGGCCCAGCGCTGTGCTGGCCCATGCCAGCCAGCTGCTTCGTCCCCGCCAGGCAGGCAAAGAGGTGACGCCGGTGAGCACGAGCTCGCCATGGCACCACATGCTTGCCGCCCATGCCCCTGGACACCTGGGCGAGCCCCACGTCGCCGCCCCGACCCTGCAGACACCTCACTCGCTCCCCTGCCTCTCTCCCTCGCTCTCCCGCACCATGGTCGACGATGCCGCGCCCGCGCCACCATGAAACTCGCGTCCGCCGTCGTCCCCGTGCCGCGCTGCCATGTCCAACAGCTTCGCCATCGTCGTCTTCGTCGAAAAGCCCGAGCCCCAAGCGCTCACGCGCCCTGCTTCGTCCTCTTCGAGCTTGACTTCACCAAGCACCACCGCAGATCCCGTTCGACGTCACCGCCGCAACAGTTCGTCCCCGGCCGCGCCATCTACTCCTACGTGATCGCCGGAGCATGAAACCCGCACTGCCCCGCCGCGTCTGGCCTTGCCGATGGCTAAATGCCGGCAAGTTTGACCCCGTTTGACCCTGTTTGACTCCTTGTGGGCCCAGGTTGAGTCCTCCCTGAGTCCATGACAGGTGGAGCCCGTCTGCTAATTAAGTTAGGCTTAGTGCTAACTAGAAATTAGTTAGGCTAATTACACTGACATGGGGGTCCCACTGGTCAGGTTTGACCTGGACCGGCTCCGTTGACCGCTGATGTCACCATGACGCACTGCTAACGCAATAACTATTTTCTGGAATTACTTTTACATAGGAAATTCCAGAAAATACTACAAACTTCGAAAATTCATAACTTTTAATCTGTAACTCCAAATGCAGAGATTTATATATGAAATTTGATCAGAAAAATTCAATCTTTCCATCTGTAATGGTTTCATGCATGACAGAACACTTCAACCTTGTTGTTTAGGTGATACAAGCTAATGCACTTATATGAATTCATAACATGAGCTTCCATTTGAATCCTTGATTCAAATAGACTCAAACCAACATGTTTTACAATGTATTAGCCAGGACACATCATATTGCCATGTCATAGCATGCATCATACTGTTGCATATCGCCATGTGATGATTGTGTTCTGTGGTGTCTTTCGTGGTAGGTTCTGCCTCCGAGGATACCTTTGATTATCCGACTGAAGGGAAGTACCCTACTACTACTCCATTAGGAAAGCAGCCCCATTGATCATATTGATACAATCCCATGTTGTCGCTCCTGCTCTCATTTACTGCATTAAGACAACAACGTTTCAAACTGCATTGTGCTGCGGTAGTTGAACCCTTATCCTCTGCATGACCTATCATTGCCACAGTAACTAGATGAAACCCACTAGCATGTGTAGGAGTTGATTGAGCCATGTATGTGTTTCCTACCTTGCTATGCCTGCTATGCTTAGAGTTGTGTCAGGTCTGGTTCACCAGGGTCATGGGCTAGAGTGAAATGATTACGTCGGTAATGTGAAGGTTGTGTTGAACATGATTTGGTAAAGGTATAGATGAGAGGCTGTGTAGGAGTACATGGTGGGTTGTTTCATTGAGGCCGTCCTTAAGAACAGAGATCTGTATGTGTGATTCAAGAATCAGTTACTACCATACATTGGGCCCGAAACCAATGGACCCTCTTGGCTTCTTAACCACCCTAGCTCTCTGTCCAGGAGTTGCAACTAGTTTATGGTGTTTATAGGTTATGTGTTGGCGGCCGTGCGTAGCGCTGACCCTAGGGGTGGGCTATGATGCGGTAGATACACCGTGGCACGGTATACCGAGTCGCCCGTTTGGTGTCTCGGGAACCCTGTACACATCGTTCGGGGCCGTATGTGGAAACTCCGGCCGGCTCCCTGTGAATGGAACCTGGATAGGCGATAAACCTGGACTAGAGACTTGAGTGTTTAGGTAGGCCGTGGCCGACACCCTCGTTGGGCTTCCGCTTGAAGGTTGCCGAGTACATGTCGTGTAAACGACGATACGTAGTGAGAGCGTGTATGAAGGAGTACACCCCTGCAGGGTTAACATCATCTATTCGAATAGCCGCGTCCGCGGTAAAGGACTACTTGGTTGCCTATACAGTTCATAGACAAGTTAATGGTTACTACTAAAAGACTCAAGATAAGTGTGAGTACCGCGGATGGCCCTCTCGTAGGATGACGAGGCAGGATCCATAGTGGTGTATTAATATGGTGAATATGTGCACTCTGTGCACCACATCAAAAGAGTTACTTGCAGTCATAATTTAGGATAGCCACTGAGTCAAAGCTAGCTTGCCGTAGTCAAACTCCACCACCCCCTTTGTTGATACGGATGCATATGTAGCTAGTTCTGGTGTAAGTCTTCTTGGGTACATTTGTACTCATCTTTGCCTATTTTATGTTTTGTAGAGAGATGTCAGTCTCGCTAGTAGTTCCGTGTGGACTTCGATGTTTAGCTTGATACCTCGGCTACAATCTTGTGCCCTCGGCAGGGTCTTGTAGATAGTCAGGCTTCTTAGCCTTCTTCATTTGTAGTTGTCTGTACTTAGGCAAGTTAAGCTTCCGCATGTGCTTGTTGCTTGCATGCTCTGTATGTTGGGGTCATGAGACCCATGTTTTTAATGCTTGGATCCTCGGATCCTAATGAATAAATACTTGAGTCGTAGAGTTATGTTGTGATGCCATGTTGTATTTACACATATCGAGCATATTGTGTGTATGATTGAAATGCTTGGTATGTGTGGGATCCGACAACCTAGTTGTTTATCCTTGGTAGCCTCTCTTATGAGGAAATGTAGTCTTGTGCTTCAATGAGCCATAGTAGTCTGCTACAGCCCGGTTGACCGGAGTCCTGCTAGCCCAGCAGTACTGCTCCAGAACACTTGACTGGCCGGCATGTGATTCACTTCGTTCCTGTGTCTGTCCCTTCGGGGAAATGTCACGCGGTGACCTCCGGAGTCCTGTCTAGCCTGCTACAGCCCATGTTCCCGGAGTCCTATTAGACCAGTGCTATAGCCCGGATTCGCATACTGCTGACCGACATGCTCGATGTTGATTCATGTATGCCTGTCCCTGTAAGTTAGTGCCACTTTGGGTTCATGACTAGTCATGTCGGCCCGGGTTCTCTGTCATATGGATGCTAGCGACATTATCATGTACGTGAGCCAAAAGGCGCAAACGGTCCCGGGCCATGGTAAGGCGACATCCGTGGAAATACCGTGCGTGAGGCCGCAAAGTGATATGAGGTGTTACAGGCTAGATCGTTGTGACTTAGAATCGGGGTCCTGACAGTGAAATTGTAAAGGATTTAGGTATTGTCTTCATAAGTAGTAGGAAGGCTCCCCCTGAAGATGTTCATATAAGTATTTTGCTTTTGAATGCAAATGCACATGGCAGGTTGTACTTGCCGAGCTCCTCTTCTACTTATGAAGACAATTCATCATGCATGAAATAATATAACGAAGATAATGACATGCATAATGAGAAATGGACGTCTGCAAAATGACTTCGCGCGGAATTTATCGTCGCACATGCGGAATTTATCATCACATCACATAGTGTCGAAAAGGTAGCAGACGACCATCAAGTTTAAGTGTTACAACTCAAAACGAACCAAATGTTTCAAAAGCGAGAGTTGTAAGCACTTGGCAAATGTAGCAAAAGTAAAGCAACCACCCATATGGACCCGCTCGAAGACTATCAACTCATATGCTTCTCCCCCTTTTGTCAGTAATGACCAAAAAGGTTTGAAGACATAGAGCTTCTACTCATTCCCATGAGGAGTAGGTGAAGCAATAGGGTCGTCGTTGAGGTTCGGTGGTGCAGAAGAACTTGGTGCAGTGTCGACACGCGCTGAAGTTGGAGGTGGTGAAGTAGCGTCATCTTGATCATCTATGACTCTGGCATTCATCGTTGCAGCTGAGGAGGAATAGTCAGAATCTTCGAGTGAGGGAGTCCGATGTAAGTGAGAATTCCTTGGAGGAGTTGAGTCAAACTTGAATCTCTCTGTGAAGCCATCGTCTTGTAGATCAGCTTCAGCACTAATCAATGTCAAGCTCTTCCAAGATCTCCGACAGGTTTCATGTGCAACGAAGGCATTCTTGGTGGCAAGATTTCGAATGCGATTGACGTCCACCAAGAGGCTTTGCATCTGACGCTTAAGCCATTCATGATGCTTATCCTGTTTCTGATGTAGAGCGATGAGAAGCTCTCGGTCATTGAGAACACGAGATCGCTTCCGAGGCTGTAAGTGCATCTAGTACCCCTTAGTGATTTTGGTGTATTGAAGACTTATAGGTTAAGGGACTAATGCGTTTGTGAGTATACACAGGTCGATAAGTCTATAAGGAGTTTGATATTTACAGAGAAAGTCGACCCCTAAAAATGAAGAAATTGCTGTGACCTTGAAGACTTGGTATTCGTTCGAGGAACATGAAGCGTGAAGACTTTTGTTTTCATAGTTTCATTTTATCTTTTTTGAGTCATAGGAAACACCGTACTGTTAAAGGGGGTCGAGGAAATACTAAGGAAAAATTTCCATGTGATGCTCAATTCAAAGTCCTACACCTACCAATCCCTTCGAGTGAAGCCATTGGAAATCTCATACAGTTCAGTCAATTTCTTCAGTGACAGAGACGAAGTTCTTCTGGTCTCTAAGGAATTTGTTCTGACTGAGGAGTTAGGAATTCGCCAGTGCGGATTGCCTACATAGTGAGGAACATGATAGCCCTGAGGATTTTGCTACTTAAAATTCCGACCGTTGCTGTGATATCCGCCAGCTGTCCCAAAATATCTATCCACCTAATAGTCATATCATTGAAGGGCATTTATGTCTTATCATGTCGGGCTGCTCCCTAGGCTATAAATAGCCGCCCCCTACAGCCACTAGCTGGTTGGCTGCTCCGAGAGAAACTAACACTTGTCATTTGAGAGCAACCCATCCTCCGAGGACTTTGAGTGAAAATCATCAGGTGAGGAAAAACGAAAAACCCAAAACCCAAACACCTACAAACCCCAAGTGATTGAGCATCACTGAAGAGATTGATCCTGTGTGGATCTGATGCTTGTTACCTTTGAAGACTATGCTTCCTCCAGATGGTTAGGCATCATGGTCTAGAGAATCCAAGAGGAATTGTTGATCGCCGAGTGACCAAGTTTGTGAAGGTTTGGAGGTCGCCTGAAGACTTACCACGAGTGATTGGGCGAGGTCTGTGTGACCTTAGATCAAGGAGAATACGGTGATGACTGGGTGTCCTGAGCTGCGTGTTCCAGACTGGGTGTCCGGGACTATGTGTCCTCGAGTTAAATACTCAGCCGCTCCAACCAGACGTACAACTGAGACAGCAGTTGGAATTGGTCTACCAAATCATTGTCTTCACCAAGCTTACTGGTTCTATTTCCTCAAATCTTTCATTTCCTGATAACTGTATTGAGTGCTTATTCATATATGTGCTTCAAGACTTTGAATGAAGACTTTCTCAATTTCTTCAGTTCGATTTCTTCAGTCTGTTTGTCTTCATCCTGTGTTATCCTATGCTTACGCTTCCTGTACTCTGTGCCTGTCTTCATTTCATCATGATAACTATGCTTGTATTCTGTTATGTTTACTTTTGAGTACTTATTCCGCTGCTAGTAGTTCTTCGCTAAGGAATTTCCTCACCGGCAAATTCCTCGGTGAAGAATTTCTTAAAAATCGCCTATTCACCCCCCTCTAGTCGATATAACGCACTTTCAATTGGTATCAGAGCAAGGTACTCCCTTGTTCTATGTAATTTTGGTTTAACCGCCTGGAGTTTTAGTTACGTCGACCGCAGGTATGATCAAGGTCTCTGCTGGGTGTCCTACCTTCGATGGGATGGTATGGCAGAGTGAGTGCTTTGGAGACAGCGAATGCATCTTGAAGCAATTGATAACGATCTTTGGTATGTTGTGGAAAATGGTGTTCCCTTGGCCACACCTTCTCTGAATGCTACTGATGTGAAGAGATTCAAGCAACTCGACTCTCAAGCGAAGAATATAATATGTGGCCATCTGAGCAAAGGACAGTATGGTAGGGTGAGTGCTTTGGAGACAGTGAAGCTTATCTGGGACAGGTTGTCCAAAGTGAATGAAGGAGTCTCAACACAGCGTGACTCTCGAGTTGATGTTCTTCGCAATCTCTTCAATCGCTTCAAAAGACTCGACAATGAAAATGTTCAACAAACCTTCGATCGCCTCACTGACATCTCAAATGAGCTTCAAGCACTGGGTGCCACTGACATCACCGACCATGAGGTGGTGAAGAAATTGCTGAGATCACTTGATTCCTCATTTGACACTCTGGCATTGATGATACAAGAACGTGCTGATTACAGGTAACTTGGTCCCATTGATATTCTCGAGAGGCTAAATACTCATGAGTTCCAACTTGCTGAAAAACGAGATCTCTATGGTTCAAGCTATGGCAGAACACGTGCACTGAAGGCCAAGGTAGTATCTGAGTCCGAAGATGAAGACTCTGGTAGCAGCCTTGGTGATCCTGAAGATCTAAGCCATGATCTGGCTCTGCTTGTGAAGAAGTTCGAAAAGTTCTCAAGACGTGGTCGCGTGGGAAGACCCTCAAGGAGCAGTGGATTCCTCATCCAGTGACTATAAGAGGAGGCTCTGCCACAAATGCAAGAAGCCTGGACATTACATTCAAGGTTGTCCTCAGTGGGAAAAGGAATCAAAGAAGAAGAAATACAAGGATTACAGTTCTGATGATGCGAAGAACAAGAAGAAATCCACAAAATCTTCATCATCAAAATCCTCAAAGCCTTCATATCACAAGAAGAGTAGCTCCAATAAGGCCAGGGCATTCATTGGCAAGGAAATGGACTCTGAGGCTAAATCTGAAGAAAATGAGGAAGAGGAGTCATCTAAGGAGTCCGAATCCGGAGTGGCGAGCCTAGCTCTCGCTACTGCATTCGTCAGCACATGTATCTTCAACACTGAAGAAAATGACCTCACCAACAAGGCTGATGAAGGGGATGATGACTATGCTCCCACCTATTGCTTCATGGCAAAGGGTGCCAAGGTACTCAAATATACCTCATTTGAATCAAGTGAGAATGAATCTGATGAAAACATTAAGCCCAACTATTCTAAACTTTCTAAGATTGCTGTAAAACAACAAAGGGCTTTAGAAAAGGTTCAAAACATGCTAGACAAAAGTGATGATATGTTGGATGAAGAAATGGATCGCACTAAAGCCTTGACTGAAAATCTTCAAAGATTTCAGACTAGGTTTGACAATCTTCAAAGTCATCATAACACACTCTTATCCGATCATGAGAAGCTTTCTTATGAATTTCTTCAAAGAAAGCAAGATCTTGAGAAGCTAAGAGTGAGTTATGAAGATCTCCAGAAGGAGCGCGATTCATTACTTGCTCAACAAATCAGCGCTTCTTAGGAAGAATTTGTTCCTCCATGTTTGAAATGCATTGAACGTGAATCTGCTAATTCTTCACCTGAATGTTCAAATGCTGCTAACGTTTCAAATTCTTTACATGCCTCTGCTTTCACTAATTCCTCATCTTAGGACATTGCTAGTATCACTAATGATGCAGGGCTGAAGGAATTGTACATGACAGGCATGTACAAAAGCCTCAAAGGGCATCAGGCTCTTTGTGATGTGCTTAAAAAGCAGATCCTCAATAGGAACCCTAGGAAAGAGGGTATTGCCTTTGAAAGGAAACTCAATGCTGATGGTACATATTGGAAGCCTGAGCAGTACCCCAAAACTACATGGGTTGCTGCAAAGGGACCTCCAGTTGATCCATCTAACTTATCTGGATTTGCATGCGAATCTCCTCATTCTGATGATGAGTCATTTGACTCCAACTATAAACTGTTTAAAAATCAGAATGGTGAAGTATTTCCTAGATATGTTGGCACTAACTGCAGGAACGGCTCCCCTATGAAGAAAATCTGGGTTCCCAAAAGATGCCTTGAAAATCTTTAGGTGAATGTCATCATGACACCACCTGTGAAGAATAGGAACCCCAGATCAAATTCCTCATATGGATCAAATTCTTCATATGGATCCAAGTCCTCATATGGACCAAACCCCTGACATGGATCATATTGACATGGATCATATTCCTCAAAAGGATCAAAGTCCTCATATGAACATCATCGTGCTAACCCGTCTGTTTCGCAGGGAAGATCTAAGGATTATGGATATGTGCATTATTCTTCAAATCATTATGTCCATAAGTCCTCAAAGAATTTCTCTGCTTACTCTTATTCTTATTCTAACCCCTCTTATGTGAAACGAAATGGACTGGCTTCTATGTCATACTTCTCATATGGAGCTCACAGAGTGATGAACTCTTTGCCACCCCTTCAGATGTGGGTGGTGAAGAAAAAAGAACTAATCTCTTCTGCAGGGTCAGGTCTCCAGACGTACGTAATCACCTGAAGAATTTGCTCGAGACCTGAGTATGCCTGATAGGATGCAGGCTAATCATGAAGAAATGAACTTTCATTTTTCACGTCCTCATATTGCTTTATCTTTTGTTTTGCTTGATGAAATTGATCTGATGAATTGATGTCATATTCTTCACTGATGAAGTATATGAGTTTGTAAGCTGCACTAATTCATCTGCAGGATGATCAACCCAAAGCCACTGAGTGGGTCTTCGATAGTTGATGTATAAATCACATGACTAGTGACAAGAATCTATTGATGGATGCTCCATTATCTCCGTCGCGTCTGAAGCATATCATCTTTCCTGACAAAGGCAAAAGTCAGGTATTGGGTCTAGGTAAGGTTGCGACCACAAAGGATCGACACATGGACAAAGTCATGCTTGTTGAGTCCTTAGGATACAACCTTATGTCTGTCTCAATGCCTTGTGATCTTGATATGGTTGTTGTCTTTGGCAAGTACCGTTGTGTTGTGATTATGGAAGCTGACAATTCCAAAGTCTTCGAAGGCTTTAGGAGAGGAAACATGTATATTGTTGATTTCTCTACAGGACCACAACCAGTCATGTGCCTACATGCAAAAGCTTCATAAGGCTGGCTCTGGCATCGACGACTTGGTCATGCAGGCATGAGGAATTTGCACACGCTTGCAAAGAAAAAGCATGTCATTGGCATTGAGAATGTCAAATTCCTCAAGGATCACCAGTGCAGAGCCTGTGAAGCTGGGAAGATGACAAAGGCCAAGCATCCAGCGAAGACTATCATGACCACCACTCGCCCATTTGAATTGCTTCACATGGATCTCTTCGGTCCTAATCATTATTCTGCTGTTTCAAATGAAGCATCTCAATATGGCTTTGTTATTGTTGATGATTACTCTCGTTATACATGGGTACACCTTGTTACTTACAAACATGCAGTGCAGGAAGTCTTCAAGCGATTTTCCTCAAGGGCTTCAACCAACTTTGGTGGGAAGATCAAGCACATCAGAAGTGACAATGGGACTGAGTTCAAGAATTATGGTCTCGATGACTATCTTGATGAACTTGGTATTACTCATGAGTTATCTGCTCCTTACACTCCTCAGTAGAACGGTGTCGTGGAGAGCAAGAACAGGACTCTTGCTGAGATGGCTCGCACTATGCTTGCTGAATACAAAACGCCTCGTCGTTTCCGGACTGAGGCAATTGACACTGCTTGCCATATCATCAACAGAGTATATCTTCACAAATTCTTCAAGAAGACTGCCTATGAACTCCTCACTGATAAGAAACCCAATAGAGCACCTACCTACTTTGATAGATGAACCAGCGCCTGAGGAAACTATCAAGTTCAAGGCTACTGAGGATGTCATTCCCACTGAAGAATCTTCTAAAGAATTCATTCCAAAACATGAAGAACGTCGAGCTAATGCACCTGAAGAAAATACTGAAGAAAATGGTGCTGAAGAAAATGCTGATCAAATTCTTCAACGACAACCAGCTCATCCTCGCATTGCAAAAGAAGTGCAAGTTGAAAAGATCATCAATGACATCAAAGCGCCAGGTCCTCTCACACGCTCAAAAGCTTCACATTTATCTAACTTTTGTGGGCACTATGCTTTTGTCTCTATCATAGAGCCCACTAAGGTAGATGAAGCATTTCTGGAGCCTGAGTGGATTCAAGCCATGCAAGAAGAATTACATCAGTTCGAGCTCAATAATGTCTGGGAACTGGTCAAACGTCCAGATCCTCGCAAGCAGAATATAATTGGCACAAAGTGGATCTACCGCAACAAGCAAGATGAAAATGGCCTTGTGGTGAGGAATAAGGCACGTCTTGTAGCTCAAGGCTACACACAGGTTGAAGGAATTGATTTCGATGAAACTTTTGCACCTGTTGCTAGACTTGAGGCTATTCGCATATTACTTGCTTATGCTAACCATCATGATATCACTTTATATCAAATGGATGTGAAAAGTGCATTCCTCTATGGTAAGCTTGAGGAAGAAGTATATGTTGCTCAACCCCCAGGTTTTGAAGATCCAAAGAATCCTGACAAAGTCTTCAAACTCAACAAGGCCCTCTATGGCCTCAAGCAGGCCCCACGGGTGTGGTATGATACCTTGAAGGAATTTCTCATGACGAAAGGCTTCAAACCCGGTTCACTCGACCCTACTCTTTTCACTAAATCTTATGATGGTGAATTATTTGTGTGCCAAATATATGTTGATGATATTATCTTTGGCTGTACTGACCAATGTTATAGTGATGAATTTGCATATATGATGAGTGAAGAATATCAAATGTCTATGATGGGAGAGTTTAAATTCTTCTTAGGTCTTCGAATTCATCAACAACGCAATGGCATATTCATATCTCAGGAGAAATACCTCAAGGATGTACTGAGGAAATTCGGCATGCAAGATTGCAAAGGTGTCAAAATTCCTATGCCCACAAATGGCCATCTATGCACTGATGAAAATGGTATTGACTTTGATCATAAGGTATACCGCTCCATGATTGGTTCTTTATTGTACTTATGTGCATCTAGGCCAGATATAATGCTTAGTGTTTGCATGTGTGCCCGATTTCAAGTTACACCGAAGGAATCACACCATAAGGCTGTGAAGCATATTCTTCGATATCTAGATCACACACCAACACTTGGATTATGGTACCCCAAGGGCTCGGCTTTTGATCTCATTGGATATTCTAACTCTGACTATGCTTGTGATCATGTGGACCGCAAGTCAACATCTGGTACATGTCATTTCCTCGGACGATCCTTGGTCTGTTGGTCCTGGAAGAAATAGAACTACGTATCACTATCTACAGCTGAAGCAATATATTGCCGCTGGTTCTTGCTGTGCTCAATTGCTATGGATGAAGCAAACTCTCAAGGACTACGACGTCAACGTGAAGAATGTGCCTCTCTACTGTGACAATGAGAGTGCCATCAAGATTGCTCACAACCCAGTTCAGCACTCGAAGACAAAGCACATTCAGATTCGTCATCATTTTCTTCGTGATCATGTGTTGAAGGGCGACATTTCTATTGAGCATGTGAAGACTGAAGAACAGCTAGCCGATATCTTCACAAAGCCCTTGGATGAGAATAGATTTAGCAAGTTGCGGTGTGATCTATATATCCTAGAATCTTTGAATGTTCTTTGAAAAGGACACTCATCCTAACACTTATGCAAAATTGATGACTTAGATGTGCAACACATGAAGAAACGTTTTTGTTCAATCAATGAATAATAACACTCTAAGTGTGAAGAAATTAATGAAGAATTTGTTTCTCAGAACCCTACGACAATTGTACGCGGTGTCTGAAATCATCATTCTTATACGGTGGGTCACGCCACCACCAAAAGTTGAAATTCCTCTATTGTTCATATTCTTCAACTTTGCATTGTCTTCACTGCTTCCGTCATTTTTCTTCATTGGCTATATATATATATGAGTTTATGTCCTCTACAACATTCACTTATTGTTAATTCCTCAAGTTGGTTTTCCTGCTAAGTGAATGTGATCAGACCCTTCCCCTCTATGCTATACAAAACTCAATCTGTTCACAAATTCTTCATGTGCGTTCTATTTGAAACTCGCTCAAAATCTTCACTCTGTCCTTGTCAGCTGAAGAAATTGTGAACGGAACTTTAAAACCTATCTTATCTAAATTTTCGGCTTTGCCGCTCAAACCGTTCTGCATCCCACGATATACTTATCCACTCACCCATGATCTAACACGATCTCCACTTCTCACTACGTGGGTGATACATGTCATGCGAATGAGTAGGGTCAGGGGCACGTTCGTCCAATTTCTGCGGGTGAGCAGTTTTTCACCGTGGCTATAAATACCCCTCCTTCCCTTCCTCACTTCTTTTACTCCGCTCGACCTCTCTCTCCAGCTCAAGCTTCTCAAACTCTAGCGCCGCCGCTACTTCATCGCCGCCGGTGAGGAAGAGCTTCACTGCCTCGACCTCGTCGCCGACGTACTCGCGCCGACCGCGGAAATCTTCACTCTGGCGTCGCCGTAGCCATCTTCCTCCGCCGAGGTAGGGCGTGGAAGATCTACATAGAAGAACTTCACCTCTCCACTTCACTGTTCGTTGTGTTCTTCGTCCAGGGTAATTAAAAGTTACTTTTACTGCCCTCGTTGATTCGAATGATTGTCTACAAAATCTTCAAAGGTGTTTTTCTTCATATCTTCACATACTAAACACCTCACAAGTCATCTGTTCTTGATTCGTTTCTCTAAGCATTATTTTTATTCAAGATTCCTCAATTGTGTGGATCTTCGATCTATACAACTCTGGAACCTAAGACAAAGAATGCTTAGTGAAATTCTTCAAGACTCATCCGATCAAATTCCCCAATCTTGTTCTTTTTGAAAAACCTTCTAAGAACGCATATGACCTCTCCAAATTCCTCGCAACTATACTCTGTTCATAGGTACTGATGTCAGCTGCTAAATCACTAGGTTCTCATCAACTTAACTCATTTGTAGCGTTCCTCGAAGAAAAGTTGCATACTTCTTCAGAGAATTCAATTGTCCAAATTCCTCAACTAAAGAAAATGGCTGACGGTAAGAAGCCACAGAAGGGAGGAAAGAGGCCTGAGGTCAATACAACATTTGAGATCCCTAATGAAATATATGCTGGGTACTGCACACATACTGAGGAAACCAAGAATGAGCGCAAGGTGCGCATTCAGAAGATAGACAGGAGATGGGCCAAATAATGGAGGGAGTACAGATATGTCACTCCTAAGTATATGAAGAAATTCGCACTCAATCCTCCATGCCCAAGACCTCCATTGGCACCTGGCCAAATCGCTGATCCCACCAGCCTCAAGCGCGGTGAGGACTATCCTGACGAGTGGGCCAAGCGCCAAGCCAAATTGGCTAAGCAAGCCAGAGAAGCAGTGAGGAAATTCAATGACGACTCTGCTGCTGCCTCTGCTGAGGCCTTTGCTGTCAAGCCAAAGAAGGCTATGTCAAAGAAGCCTTCACGCAAGCCAAGTGCTTCACCAACAATGCCCTCAAGGCCAAGTCCCTCAGCAATGCCCTCACGGCCAGAATCCTCAAAGCCCTCATGACCAATTCCTCATGCTACTCCTGTTCCTCAAAAGTCCTCAGCTCCTCTGCCAAAGTCTTTGGTAGCTCCGACTAAATCCTCAGCACCTGTGCATCTTGCCTCGTGCCAAAGGACTGCAGGCATGTCCATTGCCTCAGGTCTCTCAGCAAGTTCCTCAGTTGCACCAAGTTCCTCAGCTGCCCATCACTGCTGAAGACAAATTCAACTGCTGGACGCGGTCCTCGACCAAGTCCTCAAAAGAAGCAAGTCGCTTTCCAAGTGCCGTCTGATGAAGACGAAGCTGATGATGATGAACTTGCAGAAATCATCAGAGATAGGCAAGTCAGGGCGGCTAGAGCCAAGGGAACAAATGTGCCACTGCTTTTGGATCCCAAGTTGATCCTCGAGTACATTGATGTTTGGCACAAGGACCCCAACACTCCCATGCCTGATTTCAAGCTGACTCCTGGTCAAAGTCACATGTTGACTCATTTCATACAAGAAGAGAAATGGAAATTTGAACAGGGGTGAGAGTGAAGAAAGCGTAGTACAAGAAAGAGCGCTTTCTGAAGCAAAACGTTCTAAAGCTTTCACTTGAAGAACTTGTCACTCTCCAATCAGAAATCAAGAAACTGAGTGATGAATTTGATCACTATTATGCTGACTGGCTGGGAGCCAAAGTCAGATTTGTAAAGATAACAGAACAGTTTACCTCCTATGTTGCAGCCCCAACGCAACAGGAAATTCCTTAGGCTGAAGCATCTGCTTAGCCTACTGAAGAAAATGCAAGCACCGCTGATGACAATCAGGCTGCTGAAGAAAATGTGAGTTCTAGGGCTGATGACTGCATTCCAGCCACTGAAGAAATTGCCAGGGCACCCACTAGGGGTGCGCCTGAAGAAAATGAAGAAAATCAACCAGATACCTCAGCTGCTCCTATGCCAACTTCAACTCCAATCCTTCCATCTGCAGCACATGTGAAGAAGACCAAGGCTGCAGAGCGTGCTGCAGTGAAGAAAAGGAAAGCATCAGCTGCTTCAGATTCTTCAGCTCCGAAGAAGATGAAGCCTATGACAAGTTCATTTGCAAATCCCATTGATGTTGTTCCCATCTCAACCAGACCATCAAAGGACCTTGTTCCTTTTGATGAAGAATATGTGATCCCTAGCGGATCTGATGAAGAAACTCTTTCAGTTTCTTCGTCAGAGCAGATAGATGAAGAAATTGAAGTGGATGCGATCCCTTCAACACCTGTCATCTCCTCAGTTCACAGCTGAAGAGGCTGGCGTTGAATAAATGGAAGATGAATATGTGGACGTTGGCTGCTCCACACCCGTAATCAATGATGAATTCTGGGAAAGTCAGCATTCAAACTCTCCAATGCTCACACCGCTGCAGCAAATACCTCAGTCGCCTGCACCAACTGTTCAAATGGGCTCTGAAGAAACTCACCCCACTTCATCTGTGCATGAGGAAATTCCAGCCACTAGTGTTGAAGAAAATGTTGCTGCTAAACAACTGAAGACGCAGACTGCCACTGAGGAGAAACCAGAAATTCCTCAGCCTGAAGAACCTGCGATTGAGATTCCTGAGGTCGTGATGCAACTCACTGACACTCCTTTGCCGAAGCCAAAGGATCAATTCTCACGCAAGCAAAATTTCAAGGCTGATGATTTCTTCGGCAAGCACGTATTCTTCGAAGATTACAACCCATATAACTCTGCTCGCATTAGGAAGAGGCGTTTCTGGACTGCTAGTCAAGCCAATTTCTATTCCTCAGTGCTGTTCAACATGGAGAAAATCTTCTACCATGAGCATATTCCTCATGTGGATATGGAATCTCTGCTGTGCTTCACACCAGTCCTCTGCGTTCTTCACAATGCTGGACTGTTAAACTTTTGTTTTGACATCTGCGATTGGAATGAAGAACTGATTCTTCAATTCTATGCAACGCTGCACATCACAGGAGATGCTGAAGCTGAAATTCATGGTGCTGGACTGGATGTCTGAAAACACTCACTAAACTGCACCATCCTCTGAATTGCTTCGTGCCTTATCACTCAATTCCCCCCTTGAAGAAGCTCGCTGCATCTACAGTGAACTTGAGCTCACAAATCATTACATGCAGGTGCTGATGAAACCTTTGAAGCGAGGTCAAGCACCAAGAAGCAAATTCCTCGTGAAGGAATTGCTTTACGTGCCCAGAACTGTCTATCGTATTCTTACGAGGACAATCAGTCCTATCAAAGGCCACGACTCATCTGATGAGGAAATTGTTGGCATCATGAAGAATCTAGTCTTCAACATCGTTCATGGCATACCTATCAATTATCACGATTTCTTCATGAGGACTCTGGCAATTGTTGCACTGCCTCCGTTTGAGCTGAAGCCTTATGCACCTTGGATTATGAGATTCCTCAGGACAAGGTCTTCACTCAACTACAAAGCTGATTTCCAGAATCATCTCAGCTACTTGCCCCCAATTGAAGTCCTCAAGCAGACTTATTCCTCAGTTGATGGAAAGGGCAAGACACCAGCTGTAATAGATGAAGGCATTCGTTCATTGGATGGTCAATTTCGCAAAGCTGCTTCTTATTCCACTAATGATGGCTCTGCCACACATGACTCTACCAATGCACCCAAGTCCACTCCTCAAGCCACTGCTCCGAGCATGATGACTGACCGTGAACTTCTGCTTAGTCTTCACCAGAAGGTGGATCAAAATCACAAATGGGTTAAGCATCAGTTTGGTTCATTTCTTCACAACATGACTGCCACACACAATGCAGTGAAGAAAAACCATTACTACCTCCATCAAGTCTTCGGTCGCACCTGGGCAATCCTGTCACAACTGTATGGTGAAGACGATCTGAAGAAAATGGGTCTCAAAGAAGATTTTGACTGGTCTGCACGTCCGCCGAAGAAATTCAAGAAGGTCAAGGTTCCTTCTCTGGTGGCCAGCTCATCGCGCAACACTGATGAAAATGAAGACTTGGATGACACTGCGACAGGCCCTACTACAACAAACGACCACAACAACGCTGGGGCTCCTTCATCAACTTGATATTCTTCAGGGGCGTTAGTCCTCATATTCGATCCTTTTGGTCATTTGATGACAAAGGGGGAGAATTTTGAGTTAGACTTCAAATGGGTCTTTCGATATGGGTGTTTTTTTGTTAAGTTACAACTCTCATTCTTCTGAAACTTTATTGGATCGAGTTGTAAAGTTAAACCCGATGGTGCTCTCATACTCTTGAGACGTTTTTCTGCATGCCTATTCCTCGTTAAATATTATTGCACGCATGTTGAATTACATTAGTCACCATATTTCATCATGCATTTCAAATTCTTCACTGTTATATGTCAAATGCGTGTATGAATTACAAGATATAGGGGGAGACCTCCATGATTCAACTCTTCAAGTGGGCATTGCTTCAAAAGCAAATTCCTCACTATGCACACTTTAGGGGGAGTTCTTCTATATCTTGCAATCAAATTCCTCAATATCAGTACTTACACTTCATATGTTTATCCCCGTTGAAAACTTAACCTATATTGTCATCAATCACCAAAAAGGGGGAGATTGTAAGTGCATCTAGTGCCCCTTAGTGATTTTGGTGTATTGAAGACTTATAGGTTAAGGGACTAATGCGTTTGTGAGTATACGCAGGTCTATAAGTCTATAAGGAGTTTGATATTTACAAAGGAAGTCATCCCCTAAAAATGAAGTTCTTCGACTGAAGACTTTGGTATTCTGAAGACTTTCTAAAGACTTTGAAAGTGAAGAAATTGGTGTGACCTTGAAGACTTGGTATTCATTCGAGGAACATGAAGCGTGAAGACTTTTGTTTTCGTAGTTTCATTTTCTCTTTCTTGAGTCATAGGAAACACCGTACTGTTAAAGGGGGTCGAGGAAATACTAAGGAAAAATTTCCATGTGATGCTCAACTCAAAATCCTACACCTACCAATCCCTTCGAGTGAAGCCATTGGAAATCTCATACAGTTCAGTCAATTTCTTCAGTGACAGAGACGAAGTTCTTCTGGTCTCTGAGGAATTTGTTCTGACTGAGGAGTTAGGAATTCGCCAGTGCGGATTGCCTACACAGTGAGGAACATGATAGCCCTGAGGATTTTGCTACTCAAAATTCCGACCGTTGCTGTGCTATGCGCCAGCTGTCCCAAAATATCTATCCACCTAACGGTCATATCATTGAAGGGCATTTATGTCTTATCATGTCGGGCTGCTCCCTAGGCTATAAATAGCCGCCCCCTACAACCACTAGCTGGTTGGCTGCTCCGAGAGAAACTGACACTTGTCATTTGAGAGCAACCCATCCTCGAGGACTTTGAGCGAAAATCATCAAGTGAGGAAAAACAAAACCCAAACCCAAACACCTACAAACCCCAAGTGATTGAGCATCACTGAAGAGATTGATCCTGCGTGGATCCGACACTTGTTACCTTTGAAGAATGTGCTTCTTCCATACGGTTAGGCGTCATGGTCTAGAGCATCCAAGAGGAATTGTGGATCGCCGAGTGACCAAGTTTGTGAAGGTTTGGAAGTCGCCTGAAGACTTACCACGAGTGATTGGGCGAGGTCTATGTGACCTTAGCTCAAGGAGAATACGGTGAGGACTGGGTGTCCTGAGCTGCGTATTCAGGACTGGGTGTCCGGGACTGTGTGTCCTCGAGTTTAAATACTTAGCCGCTCCAACCAGACGTACAACTGAGACAACAGTTGGAACTGGTCTACCAAATCATTGTCTTCACCAAGCTTACTGGTTCTATTTCCTCAACTCTTTCATTTCCTCATAACTGTGTTGAGTGCTTGTTCATATCTGTGCTTGAAGACTTTGACTGAAGACTTTCTCAATTTCCTCAGTTCAATTTCTTCAGTCTGTTTGTCTTCATCATGTGTTATCCTGTGCTTACGCTTCCTGTACTCTGTGCCTGTCTTCATTTCATCATTATGACTATGCTTGTATTCTGTTATGTTTACTTTTGAGTACTTATTCTGCTGCTAGTAGTTCTTCGCTAAGGAATTTCCTCACCGGCAAATTCCTCAGTGAAGAATTTCTTAAAAATCGCCTATTCACCCCCCTCTAGTCGATATAACGCACTTTCAGAGGCCTTTGGGCAATGGTGCTTGCAGTGGCTTCAGTTTGGGTGCGAGGGGCACGTGTGTTGCCAGCCAAGGGGTAAACATGAGAAACGACCTGAACTCCTTCAATGGGCTGGGTGAAGCTTTGACGATCAACATTGTGAAGATAAACTAGCTCCTTTGCAGGCTCTGGGTAAATAGCTTCAACAGACAAATCAACCTCTGGCAAGAATACAAGATGATTGTGCATAGACGGCTGATAGTTGAAGGCAGAGTGAAGCTTGATAAGACACATTACCCATGGAGCATATAACTTCAGACCAAAGATGTCGGAGCCAGATGCAGCCAACTGCCTGATGAAGAAGTCTTGAGCATTGAAGCTGATGCCATCGAAGATATAGAAAACCAAAGTCTTCATTTCTCCTTCAAGCTTCGCTGCAGATGAATGTCATTTGACAGGCCATAGAGTTTTCGTGATGATATGGTAAATGGTGCGGGGCAGATACTCTAGGTCTTCGACAAAGAATTCCATTGGGTATTCAACGTCGTGTGGCAGAGGCTTCATCATGCTCAGCATTTGGCTCATGTTAGGCTCTGGCTTCTGGAAAATGCTCTCCAAAGCATTCTGGTGTTGGTGACAACCTTGTTCATAATATTCGCCAGGAGTGGGTAGGGTTGTAAGCTCAATGATGTCTTGGGCTTTAGCTTCATGATGGACATCGCCCATCATCCACTTAAGGATCCAAGTCTTCGGATCCCTGTTGTATCCATGAATGTGGAGGGTAGCATAGAATTGAAGCAGAAGTTCTTCATTCCAGTGTTCCTTGGCAGTCACAAAGTTGAGCAGACCCGCATCAGGGAAGCAGTCAAGAGCTTCTTCAAGGCAAGGTAATCTAGCAATGGCTTCGCAGTCTAGACGCATATGGGGGAAGATGCGCCCCTAATTGTACAAGATGGAAGAATAGTAGCTGCGCTGCTGATAACTCCAGAATCGATCTGAGGAGATTCTTGGCCTTGTGTAGGGGTTCTTGTCACTATCAAAGAATGTGTTGTGTGCCTTGAATCCATTCAGATTAAACGATCCTAGTGACATTGCAGTACCTGGAAACCGTGGTAGCCTTGGCTTTGGCTTCTGGACCTGAGGCCCGTGCTCCACATGATAGTCAAATTGAGGTCCGGGAGTAGGCGGAGGAACCAGAATTGGCCAGCAAACGGTAACAAGCTGACCATGATCATATGCTTGCTCGATGGTGTGTGGCCTGTGAAGTGGTACATGAGCAGAGGCATTGGCTTCAAGCTGCAGATTTGCATCAGGTGCAGCATTAGCTTCAGGTGCAGTGACATTTGGCACCACATTAGCATCAGGCGCCACATTAGCATCAGGCACCACTTCTGGAGCTGGAGGGTCAGTCACATTCTCCTCGAGAACAACTTCAGGGTTGGACGGGGGTGTAGCAACATGTTCTTCTTCTCTTGGTTCTTCTTCTTGGTCATCGGCTGATGCAGCCGGAATATCTTCAGCCATTTTGGCTTCAGATTCAGGGATGTTCGTAGTAGGAGAGGCTTCATGCAAGACTTTGCATGAAACGGATTGGCGCTCTTCTCCTTCTGGAACACTTGACAAAGTGACCTGTGGCCTTGGTCCTTTGTGAAGCCTGCGTAACACTGGCGACGCCTGTGGAAATGGAGTTGGATGGACCTCAAGGTCTTCATTGTCAATCACCGGAGTGGTGACCTGGGTTGGGGGAGTAACTGGTGTTTCTTCATCACGAGGGGATTCTTGAGGGTGATCAGCCCATGCGTCATCCTGAGCAATTGGTGTCAATGGACGACCAATGCTGATGAGTTCGCTGTTCGTGAGAACAGGCGATGATACCAACTTATGCTCGATCTGAGGAAGGACTTCATCATCTTCAACATTGTCTTGATGACCAATGTCTTCAGCTGCGGTGGGGTCAACAGCTGGAATGTCTTCAACTACTGGAGCCTCTGTGGAAGAAAACTCATGAATGACCACTGGCGCTCACGATGTTCGGACGCAGGATGAGCCACTGAGATTGGCTCGACAACAAGGGGCTCCGTGGGAGCAGCTCGGTCTCTCTTCTTTGCCTTTCGCTTCTTGATCGGTCGAGCATCATCAGTGGTGGCTTTGGACATGCACTTTCTGGCTTCGACTTCAGCTGCTCTAGTTTTCTGGTACTCTGAAGCCACTGTGGGGACCTTAGGCTTCGAGCCTGTCATATTGGTCGGGAAGACAATGTGAGGTTCTTCCTACCTTGATGCTTCTGGTTGGGCCACAGTAGGCTTCTTCTTATTCTTGGCAGCCATTCTAGGGTCGATGACTGGTCACCCCAAAGCCTTGCGCTTTTCAGCTTCATTGTAGCCTTGAACACATTTGGCAGCAAGATTCTTCATGCGCTCACAAGAACCTTTTGCTTCTTCTCATTTCTTGTGGAACGCCTCCTTGAGCTCATGCATCATGACCTTGAAGTTTTGAATGTCTTCAACATTGAGATTTGCCATGTGCTTCTTGAACTAAGCCTTTTCATAATCAATCTTGTGCTTCAGCTCAACAATCTTTTGTGCAAGAGCCAGCTCAGGAGCAATGGCTCCATGGAAAGAGACGCTAAGGCCAATTGGGAGTTGAAGGTCATCAAAACTGAGATCTGGGCTGTCAAACCACTCATCAATAAACTTGTACTGGATTTCCACATCAAAGAAGGGAAGATCATTGAAGATTTCCGCCTCTTGCTTACTCTTTATCAATTGCTCAAGAGCATCATCACCAAGATCGTCGTCGCTACACAGATCAATGGCGTCATTCTCGTTTCTCAAAACAGTAGCAGCGGTCAAAACTTGACCAGTTGGTTGCATGGGCTTCTTCAACTTGTCAGACTTGGAGATGTGAGAGAGATCTTCAGACTGCACACTGGCTTCAGGAGGTGCAGTGGCCAGAGCCTTCGCCCGTGAGACCTTTGGTGCAGAGGAGGGCTTTGAAGCCTTTGGTTTCTTTTGCTTCACTGGCTTCGGTGGTGCAGGCGCTTCGTCAGATTCAGCGTCATCTGCAGAGTGATCCACAGCTGCCCCTTGAACCTGACTATGAGTGATGAGACCTTCTAAGTTGTAGAAGGGCCCAACAAGATTGGCGTCAGCTTCGCGTGTGCTATCGGCACGTGGCCCAGAGGGGCCTGGGTTGAAGTCTAATCCCAAAGACTTCTTGTTCTCCTTGGCCGAGTTCTTTGCAAACTGATAGTTGAGCTAGAACAGATTGTCTTCTCGACGCCATAGCAATGACGATGGGTCGGCATCAGTAGGTTGTGGCCCTCGGACCATGCAAGGGTAAAATCCTTGAGCAATGGCTTCAGTTCTGGTCTTGGGTTGAAGATTTTTATAGAGAATATCTCCCCAAGGACGCGTGATAGCATTCTTTTCAGCATACTCCTTGGTGACGAATCTGTACTTGAACCATTGCTCGGCCCAGTATCTTTGAATCCATTGGATTTGTGTCTTGCGCTAACCATAGCTTTCTTCGGGGTCAGTTTTGTATAGTTCATAGAGATCTTCGGGCAGGTCCATTGATGTACCTCCACGGCGATGTCTGCCACCCTTCCTTGCTGATTTCTCTGTTGCCATGAAGTTTAGACTGAAAGGCTTCAACACTGTCAAAGTCTTCTGTCTGCTGGTCAGACAGGAACTGGCTTCAGGAGAATTTATGTGATGCTGTAAGAACTCACCTGAGGAACTGCTAGACGGAGTAGGAGATGAGGCCGAGCAGTTCGATCTTCCGTGCCGTAACTTGGTGACGGAGGACACCTACGGCGACGGCGAAGAAGACGATGTCCACGGCCGGCGTGATGACGGCGTCAGTGAGGTCGCGGCAGCCAAGCGCTTTGTTGCCTGCGTCGTCGAGGGCTAGCGGTGGCGCTAGGGTTTGTGCGAGGAAGAGAAGTGGAAGAATAGATAATGACTCGGGTGTGGTGACTATTTATAAGGACAGGGACGGTGCAGTGTTATTACGCAGGTGCCCCTGGCGGTTCACATCTAAAGTACACATGGCGATCATGCAACTTAATGGAGGTTGTTCCATGTTCCCACGTACGCCTGGGTTGTCGGGTGGTCGTTCCCGCTTCTCCGGGTTTTAGGCAAAAAGGATTGAGCATTTAAAACAGATTTGATGTTTATTTCTGTATCTTTTGCTGACAAGGACGCAGCAAAGACATTCAGCAGTTTCAATAGAATGCATATGATTTGGATAGATAGTTTTGAGACGGGAGCATAGAAAGGTTAGGGTCCGATCACATTCACTTAGTTCAAAAGATTCAACAAGAAGACATAGCTATAAGTGAATGCTGTAGAGGACAGAACGCAATCATATGAGTATATCCGAATAAGACCGAATCAATATAGTGAAGGTAAACATGAAACCATGTTAATATTGAAGACACTCCAAATGCGAAGACTTCACAAATGTAACGCCCATAGAAAATACTCCAAACAAAGGTTTGGTGGTGGTGTTACCCACCATATAGGAAGTATTAGACCCAGACACGGCGCACAATTATCGTGGCGCTCTGAACTCAAATTCCGCATTAATGTATTCACACTTAGAGTGTAAGTCTTCATTAGTTGAAGATATATGTTGCTTCGTGTGATGCACATCTAAGACATCAACATGCATAAGTGTTAGGATGTGTGCATGATCACATGACATTTGAGGATGCCAAGATATTTAGCTCACACCGCAACTTGCAAAACCTTTTCTCATCCAAGGGCTTTGTGAAGATATCTGCCAGTTGCTCTTCAGTGTTGACGTGAATGATATCAATATCTTCCTTCATGACATGATCTCTGAGAAGGTGATGACGGATCTGAATGTGCTTTGTCTTCGAGTGCTGAACTGGGTTGTTGGTGATCTTGATGGCGCTTTCATTGTCGCAGTAGAGTGGCACTTGCTTCAGATGAATGCCATAGTCTTTGAATGTTTGCTTCATCCATAGAAGCTGAGCGCAGCAAGATCCAGCAGCAATGTATTCAGATTCAGCAGTGGAGAGAGATACACAGTTCTGCTTCTTTGAAGACCAACACAGAAGTGATCGTCCTAGAAAGTGACATGTGCCTGGTGTAGACTTGCGATCCACTTTGTCACCAGCATAATCAGCATATGAGAATCCAACTAGATCAAACTTTGAGCCCTTTGGACACCATAATCCTAGTGTTGGGGTGTAAGCCAAATATCGAAGAATTCGCTTCACAGCTAAGTGATGCGATTCCTTTGGTGCCGCTTGGAATCGGGCACACATGCAAACACTAAGCATGATATCTGGCCTAGATGCACATAAATAAAGTAAAAAACCAATCATGGAGCAGTATATCTTTTGATCAAACTCTTTACCATTGGCGTCAGAATCCAGATGACTCTTGGTAGGCATTGGCGTCATATAACCTTTTGCAATCTTGCATTCCAAACTTCTTCAGGCAATCTTTGAGGTATTTCTCTTGAGATATGAGGATGCCATTTCGTTGCTACCGTATTTGAAGACTAAGGAAGAACTTCAGCTTACCCATCATGGACATCTGATATTGCTCTTGCATCATGTATCCAAACTCATCACTGTATTTCTGATTAGTGCAGCCGAAGATAATGTCATCCACATATATTTGGCACACAAACAGTTCACCATCATATGTCTTCACGAGAGTGTGGGATCCAGGGAACCAGGTTTGAAGCCTTTGCTCTCCAGGAAGACTTTGAGTGTGTCATACCAAGCACGAGGGGCTTGTTTGAGGCCATACAGTGCCTTGTTGAGCTTGTAAACCATGTCAAGATGTTTTGGATCTTCAAAACTAGGCGGTTGTGCAACATACACTTCTTCTCTAATCTTGCCATTGAGAAAGGCGCTCTTCACAACCATTTGATACAGAAGGATGTTATGATGATTTGCATAGGCTAGAAGTATGCATATAGCTTCAAGCCTAGCCACAGGAGCAAATGTTTCATCGAAGTCAATTCCTTCAACTTGAGTGTTTCCTTGAGCAACGAGACGAGCCTTGTTTCTAACAACTTGACCATGCTCATCTTGCTTGTTGCGATATATCCATTTAGTGCCTATGATATTGTGTTTACGAGGATCAGGACGCTTGACCAGTTCCCATACATTATTCAGCTCGAACTGTTGAAGCTCTTCTTGCATAGCTTGAATCCATTCAGGTTCCATGAAGGCTTCGTCAACTTTCTTGGGTTCAGATATTGAGACGAATGCAAAATGCCCACAGAAATTTGCTAGTTGTATTGCCCTTGAACGAGTGAGTGGACCAGGTGCATTGATGCTATCAATTATCTTCTCAATATGTACTTCATTTGCAACACGAGGATGAACTGGACGAAGATTTTGCTCTTGCTGATCATTGTCATCGTGTGAAGGATTGTCTTCAGGCTGAGCATTGTCTTCAGGTTGATTAGGTGCAGAGATGATAAGTTCCTCTTCAGGTTGTACTTCAGACGGTATGATTTCTCTAGTTCCCATAAGCTTGATGGATTCACTGGGTGGAATTTCATCTAGCACATTTGGCAAGTGCTCTCTTTGTGAGCCGTTAGTCTCATCGAACCGCACATCCACAGTTTCAACCACTTTATAGTGAAAGATGTTGAAGACTGTGTAGGAGTGCGAATCCTTTCCGTAACCAAGCATAAAACCTTCATGTGCTTTTGGTGCAAATTTTGAAGTGTGATGTGGATCCTTGATCCAGCACCTAGCACCAAATACTCTGAAATAACTCACATTTGGCTTCTTACCAGTGAGGAGTTCCTAGGATGTTTTCTTCAGAAGCTTGTGAAGATAAACACGGTTGATGACATGGCATGTAGTATCAATAGTTTCAGGCCACAACTTTCTTGGTGTCTTGTATTCATCGAGCATCATCCGAGCCATCTCAATGAGTGTTCTCTTCTTGCGTTCCACGATGCCATTCTGCTACGGCGTGTACGGAGCTGAGAACTCATGAGTGATTCCCAATTATCGAGATAAGTGTCGAGGCCAGTGTTCTTGAATTCAGTGCCATTGTCACTTCTAATGTGCTTGATCTTGACGCTATATTTGTTCATGGCTCGATTGGCGAAGCGTCTGAAGACATCCTGCACTTTAGTCTTGTAGAGGATTATATGCACCCATGTATATCTTGAATAATCATCAACAATGACGAAGCCATAGAGATAAGCAGTAGTAGTAAGGGTAGAGTAGTGAGTAGGGCCGAAGAGGTCCACGTGCACCAGTTCGAAGGGTTGAGTCGTTGCCATGATTGTCTTCGAGGGATGCTTGGCCCTCGTCATCTTTCCAGCTTCGTAGGCATCGCATAAGTGATCCTTCTTGAACTTGACGCCCTCGATGCCTATGACGTGCTTCTTCATTGCAAGAGTATGCAAGTTCCTCATGCCAGCATGCCCTAGCCTCCGATGCTAGAGCCAACATTCTGAAGCTTTTGCAAGAAGACATACGGCAAGCTGTGGTCCTGCTGAGAAATCTACCATGTACAAATCATCTTTCCGATACCCTTCAAAGACTAGAGACTTGTCAGATTCCATTAGAACAAGGTAACAATATTTTCCAAATATCACAATCATGTTCAGATCGCAAAGCATTGAGACAGACATTAAGTTGAAACCAAGGGATTCAACAAGCATCACTTTATCCATGTGCTGATCCTTTGAGATTGCAACTCTACCTAGACCCAATACCTTGCTTTTACTAGTATCAGCAAATGTGATGTGACTTTTATCAGATGGACGTAGGGTTGAGTCCATGAGAATACTTCGTTTGCCAATCATGTGATTAGTACATCCACTGTCAATAATCCATTATGAAGCAGCTGGTGTCATACCCTACAATGCAATTAGAGGGATAGGCTTCACGAAGAGCATTGTGAAGCATAAACATTTGACGAGCAAGAGGATTATTAAAGCTTAGATCGAGGTTAGTGCTGATAGGACAAGTAGAAAACGACTTAGGAACAAAATACATAATAAGACCATTTGGGCATTTGAACTTGCGCCCTACAAGATGTTTTAGGTCCCCAGCAATAACTTCAGACGCATTTGATTTTCGGCTGGAGACCTTTCCCTGCAAAAGAGAGTTAAGCTTTCTTAGCCACCCACGTCTTCAAGGGTGGCTTCGAAGCAATGAGTCTAAGTGTAGCATCTAAGAACTTTGGCTTTGAAGCCCTAGAAAATAGTCTTGCAGGTGGAGAATAGTACTCATAAGAATAAGCAGAGTAGTTCTGGTTCTCATTGAAGGAAATATGCCCTAGAGGCAATAATAAAGTTATTATTTATTTCCTTATTTCATGATAAATGTTTATTATTCATGCTAGAATTGTATTAACCGAAAACATAATACATGTGTGAATACATAGACAACCAAAGTGTCACTAGTATGCCTCTACTTGACTAGCTCGTTAATCGAAGATGGTTATGTTTCCTAACCATAGACATGTGTTGTCATTTGATTAACGGGGTCACATCATTAGGAGAATGATGTGATTGACATGACCCATTCCATTAGCTTAGCACCCGATCGTTTAGTATGTTGCTATTGCTTTCTTCATGACTTATACATGTTCCTATGACTATAAGATTATGCAACTCCCGTTTGCTGGAGGAACACTTTGTGTGCTACCAAACGTCACAATGTAACTGGGTGATTATAAAGGAGCTCTACAGGTGTCTCCAAAGGTACATGTTGGGTTGGCGTATTTCGAGATTAGGATTTGTCACTTCGATTGTCGGAGAGGTATCTCTGGGCCCTCTCGATAATGCACATCAAATAAGCCTTGCAAGCATTGCAACTAATGAGTTAGTTGTGAGATAATGTATTACGAAACAAGTAAAGAGACTTGCCGGTAAAGTGATTGAACTAGGTATTGAGATACCGACGATCGAATCTCGGGCAAGTAACATACCGATGACAAAGGGAACAACATATGTTGTTATGCGGTCTGACCGATAAAGATCTTCGTAGAATATGTAGGAGCCAATATGAGCATCCAGGTTCCGCTATTGGTTATTGATCGGAGACGTGTCTCGGTCATGTCTACATTGTTCTCGAACTCGATGATAGTTATATTATGAGTTTATGAGTTTTGATGTACCGAAGTTAGTCCGGAGTCCCGGATGTGATCACGGACGTAACGAGGAGTCTCGAAATGGTCGAGACATAAAGATTGATATATTGGACGGCTATATTCGGACACCGGAAGTGTTCCGGGTGATTTCGGAGAAAACCGGAGAGCTAGAGGGTTACCGGAACCCTACCGGGAGAAGTAATGGGCCATATGGGCCTTAGTGGAGAGAGAGAGGGGCAGCCAGGGTGGGCCGCGTGCCTCCTCCCCCCTGGTCCGAATTGGACTAGGAGAGGGGGGCAGCGCCCCCCTTTCCTTCTCTCTCCCCACTTCCTTCCCCCTCCTAGTAGGAGTCCTACTCCTACTAGGAGGAGGACTCCTCCTTGGCGCGTCTATAGGGCCAGCCGGTCTCCTCGCCTTGCTCCTTTATATACAGGGGCAGGGGGCACCCCTAGACACACAAGTTGATCCACGTGATCATATTCTTAGCCGTGTGCGGTGCCCCCTTCCACCACAATCCTCGATAATATTGTAGCGGTGCTTAGGCGAAGCCCTCCGATGGTAGTACATCAAGATCGTCACCACGCCGTCGTGCTGACAGAACTCTTTCCCGACACTTTGCTGGATCGGAGTCCGAGGATCGTCATCTTGCTGAACGTGTGCTAAAACTCAGAGGTGCCGTAGTTTCGGTGCTTGATTGGTCGGGCCGTGAAGACGTACGACTAGATCAACCGCATTGTGCTAACGCTTCCGCTGTCGGTCTACAAGGGTACGTAGATCACACTCTCCCCTCTCATTGCTATGCATCACCATAATCTTGCGTGTGCGTAGGAATTTTTTTGAAATTACTACGTTCCCCAACAGTGGCATCCGAGCCTAGGTTTTATGTGTTGATGTTATATGCACGAGTAGAACACAAGTGAGTTGTGGGCGATATAAGTCATACTGCTTACCAGCATGTCATACTTTGGTTCAGCAGTATTGTTGGATGAAGCGGTCCGGACCGACATTACGTGTACACTTACGCGAGACCGGTTCCCCCGACGTGCTTTGCACAAAGGTGGCTAGCGGGTGACAGTTTCTCCAACTTTAGTTGAACTGAGTATGGCTACGCCCGGTCCTTGCGAAGGTTAAAACAGCACCAACTTGACAAACTATCGTTGTGGTTTTGATGCGTAGGTAAGATTGGTTCTTGCTTAAGCCCGTAGCAGCCACGTAAAACTTGCAACAACAAAGTAGAGGACGTCTAACTTGTTTTTGCAGGGCATGTTGTGATGTGATATGGTCAAGACATGATGCTAAAATTTTATTGTATGAGATGATCATGTTTTGTAACCAAGTTATCGGCAACTGGCAGGAGCCATATGGTTGTCGCTTTATTGTATGCAATGCAATTGCGCTGTAATGCTTTACTTTATCACTAAGCGGTAGCGATAGTCATGGAAGCATAAGATTGGGGAGACGACAATGATGCAACGATGGTGATCAAGGTGTCGCGCCAGTGACGATGGTGATCATGACGGTGCTTCGAAGATGGAGATCACAAGCACAAGATGATGATGGCCATATCATATCACTTATATTGATTGCATGTGATGTTTATCTTTTATGCATCTTATCTTGCTTTGATTGATGGTAGCATTTTAAGATGATCTCTCACTAATTATCAAGAAGTGTTCTCCCTGAGTATGCACCGTTGCGAAAGTTCTTCGTGCTGAGAAACCATGTGATGATCGGGTGTGATAGGCTCTACGTTCAAATACAACGGGTGCAAAACAGTTGCACACGCAGAATACTCAGGTTATACTTGACGAGCCAAGCATATACAGATATGGCCTCGGAACACGGAGACCAAAAGGTCGAGCGTGAATCATATAGTAGATATGATCAACATAGTGATGTTCACCATTGAAACTACTCCATCTCACGTGATGATCGGACATGGTTTAGTTGATTTGGATCATGTGATCACTTAGAGGATTAGAGGGATGTCTATCTAAGTGGGAGTTCTTAAGTAATATGATTAATTGAACTTTAATTTATCATGAACTTAGTCCTGGTAATATTTTGCAAATTATGTTGTAGATCAATAGCTCGCGTTGTTGCTTCCATATGTTTATTTTGATATGTTCCTAGAGAAAATTGTGTTGAAAGATGTTAGTAGCAATGATGCAGATTGGATCCGTGATTTGAGGTTTATCCTCATTGCTGCACAGAAGAATTATGTCCTTGATGCACCGCTAGGTGACAGACCTATTGCAGGAGCAGATGCAGACGTTATGAATGTTTGGCTAGCTCAATATGATGACTACTTGATAGTTTAGTGCACCATGCTTAACAGCATAGAATCGAGACTTCAAAGACGTTTTGAACGTCATGGACCATATGAGATGTTCCAGGAGTTGAAGTTAATATTTCACGCAAATACCCGAGTTGAGAGATATGAAGTCTCCAACAAGTTCTGTAGCTAAAAGATGGAGGAGAATCGCTCAACTAGTGAGCATGTGCTCAGATTGTCTGGGTACTACAATCGCTTGAATCAAGTGGCAGTTAATCTTCCAGATAAAATAGTGATTGACAGAATTCTCTAGTCACCATCACCAAGTTATTAGAACTTCGTGATGAACTATAATATGCAAGGGACAACGGAAACGATTCCCAAGCTCTTCGTGATGCTAAAATCGACGAAGGTAGAAATCAAGAAAAACATCAAGTGTTGATGGTAGACAAGACCACTAGTTTCAATAAAAGGGCAAAAGGAAGAAGGGGAACTTCAAGAAGAACGGCAAGCAAGTTGCTTCTCAAGTGAAGAAGCCCAAGTCTGGTCCTAAGCCTGAGACTAAGTGCTTGTACTGCAAAGGGACTGGTCACTGGAAGCGGAACTACCCCAAGTGATTGGCGGATAAGAAGGATGGCAAAGTGAACATAAGTATATTTGATATACATGTTATTGATGTGTGCTTTACTAGTGTTTATAGCAACCCCTCAGTATTTGATACTAGTTCAGTTGCTAAGATTAGTAACTCGAAACAGGAGTTGCAGAATAAATAGAGACTACTTAAGGGTGAAGTGACGATGTGTGTTGGAAGTGGTTCCAAGATTGATATGATCATCATCGCACACTCCCTATACTTTTGGGATTAGTGTTGAACCTAAATAAGTGTTATTTGGTGTATGCGTTAAGCATGAATATGATTTGATCATGTTTATTGTAATACAGTTATTCATTTAAGTAAGAGAATAAATTGTTGTTCTGTTACATGAATAAAACCTTATATGGTTACACACCCAATGAAAATAGTTCGTTGGATCTCGATCGTAGTGATACACATAATCATAATATTGAAACCAAAAGATGCAAAGTTAATAATGATAGTGCAACTTATTTGTGGCACTGCCGTTTAGGTCATATTGGTGTAAAGCGCATGAAGATACTCCATGCTGATGGGCTTTTGGAATCACTTGATTATGAATTAGTTGATGCTTGCGAACCATGCCTCATGGGCAAGATGACTAAGACTCCGTTCTCCGGAACAATGGAGCGAGCAACATATTGGTTGGAAATCATACATACTGATGTATGTGGTCTGATGAATATTGAGGCTTGAGGCAGGTATCATTATTTTCTGATCTTCACAGATGATTTGAGCAGATATGAGTATATCTACTTGATGAAACATAAGTCTGAAACATTTGAAAAGTTCAAAGAATTTCAGAGTGAAGTGGAAAATCATCATGACAAGAAAATGAAGTTTCTACGATTTGATCACGGAGACAAATATTTGAGTTACGAGTTTGGCCTTCAGTTAAAAAACAATGTGAAATAGTTTCACTACTCACGCCACCTGGAACACCACAGTGTAATGGTGTGTCCAAACGTCATAACCGTACTTTATTAGATATGGGGCGATCTATGATGTCTCTTACCGATCTACCACTATCGTTTTGGGGTTATGCATTAGAGACATCTACATTCATGTTAAATAGGGCACCATCTAAATCCGTTGAGATGACACCATATGAACTATGGTTTAGCAAGAAACCTAAGCTATCGTTTCTTAAAGTTTGGGACTGCGATGCTTATGTGAAAAAGTTTCAACTTGATAAGCTCGAACCCAAATCGGAGAAGTAAATCTTCATAGGATACCCAAAAGAAAATGTTGGGTACACCTTCTATCACAGATCCGAAGGCAAGTTAATCATTGCTAAGAATGGATCCTTTCTAGAGAAGGAGTTCCTCTCAAAAGAAGTGAGTGGGAGGAAAGTAGAACTTGATGAGGTAACTGCACCTGCTCCCTTATTGGAAAGTAGTTCATCACAGAAATCTGTTCCTGTGACTACTACACCGATTAGTGAGGAAACTAATGATGATGATCATGTAACTTCAGATCAAGTTACTACCGAACCTCGTAGGTAAACCAGAGTGTGATCCGCACCAGAGTGGTACGGTAATCCTGTTCTGGAGGTCATGTTACTTGACCATGACGAGCCTACGAACTATGAGGAAGCGATGATGATCCCAGATTCCGCGAAATGGCTTAAGGCCACGAAATCTGAGATGGGATCCATGTATGTGAACAAAGTATGGACTTTGGTTGACTTGCCCGATGATCGGCAAGCCATTGAGATTAAATGGATCTTCAAGAGGAAGATGGACGCTGATAGTAGTGTTACTATCTACAAAGCTAGACTTGTCGAAAAAGGGTTTTGACAAAGTTCAAGGTGTTGACTACGATGAGATTTTCTCACTCGTATCGATGCTTAAAGTCTGTCCGAATCATGTTAGCAATTGCCGCATTTTATGAAATCTGGCAAATGGATAACAAAACTGCAATCCTTAATGGATTTCTTAAAGAAGAGTTGTATATGATGCAACCAAAAGGTTTTGTCAATCCTAAAGGTGTTAACAAAATGCGCAAGCTCCAGCGATCCATCTATGGACTAGTACAAGCATCTCGGAGTTGGAATATACGCTTTGATAAGTTAATCAAAGCATATAGTTTTATACAGACTTGCGGTGAAGCCTGTATTTACAAGAAAGTGAGTGGGAGCACTACAGCATTTCTGATAAGTATATGGGAGTGACATATTGTTGATCGGCAATAATGTAGAATTATTCTGTAAAGCATAAAGAAGTGTTTGAAAGGAATTTTTCAAAGAAAGACCTCAGTGAAGCTGCTTACATATTGAGCATCAAGATCTATAGAGATAGATCAAGACGCTTGATAAGTTTTCAATGAGTACATACCTTGACAAGTTTTTGAAGTAGTTCAAAATGGAACAGTCAAAGAAAGAGTTCTTGCTTGTGTTACAAGGTGTGAAATTGAGTAAGACTCAAAGCCCGACCACGATAGAAGATAGAAAGAGAATGAAAGTCATTCCCTATGCCTCAGCCATAGGTTCTATAAAGTATGCCATGCTGTGTACCAGACCTATTGTATACCCTGCCCTGTGTTTGGCAAGGGAGTACAATAGTGATCTAGGAGTAGATCGCTGGACATTGGTCAAAATTATCCTTTGTGGAACAAGGATAGGTTTCTCGATTATGGAGGTGACAAAAGGTTCGTTGTAAAGGGTTACGTCGATGCAAGTTTTGACACTGATCCAGATGACTCTAAGTCTCAATCTGGATACATATTGAAAGTGGGAGCAATTAGCTAAAGTAGCTCCGTGCAGAGCATTGTAGACATAGAAATTTGCAAAATACATACGAATCTGAATTTTGGCAGACTCATTGACTAAGCTTCTCTCACAAGCAAAACATGATCACACCTTAGTACTCTTTGGGTGTTAATCACATATAGATGTGAACTAGATTACTGACTCTAGAAAAGCCTTTGAGTGTTGGTCACATGACGATGTGAAGTATGGGTGTTAATCACATGGTGATGTGAACTATTGATGTTAAATCACATGGCGATGTGATATAGATTATTGACTCTAGTGAAAGTGGGAGACTGAAGGAAATATGCCCTAGAGGCAATAATAAAGTTATTATTTATTTCCTTATTTCATGATAAATGTTTATTATTCATGCTAGAATTGTATTAACCGGAAACATAATACATGTGTGAATACATAGACAAACAAAGTGTCACTAGTATGCCTCTAGTTGACTAGCTCATTAATCGAAGATGGTTATGTTCCCTAACCATAGACATGTGTTGTCATTTGATTAACGGGATCACATCATTAGGAGAATGATGTGATTAACATGACCCATTCCATTAGCTTTGCACCCGATCGTTTAGTATGTTGCTATTGCTTTCTTCATGACTTATACATGTTCCTATGACTATGAGATTATGCAACTCCCGTTTGCCGGAGGAACACTTTGTGTGCTACCAAACTTCACAACATAACTGGGTGATTATAAAGGAGCTCTACAGGTGTCTCCAAAGGTACATGTTGGGTTGGCGTATTTCGAGATTAGGATTTGTCACTCCGATTGTCGGAGAGGTATCTCTGGGCCCTCTCGGTAATGCACATCACATAAGCCTTGCAAGCATTGCAACTAATGAGTTAGTTGCGAGATAATGTATTACGAAACGAGTAAAGAGACTTGTCGGTAACGAGATTGAACTAGGTATTGAGATACCGACGATCGAATCTCGGGCAAGTAACATACCGATGACAAAGGGAACAACATATGTTGTTATGCGGTCTGACCGATAAATATCTTCGTAGCATATGTAGGATCCAATATGAGCATCCAGGTTCTGCTATTGGTTATTGACCGGAGACGTGTCTCGGTCATGTCTACATTGTTCTCGAACCCGTAGGGTCCGCATGCTTAAGGTTTCGATGACAGTTATATTATGAGTTTATGAGTTTTGATGTACCGAAGTTAGTTCGGAGTCCCGGATGTGATCACGGACATAACGAGGAGTCTCGAAATGGTTGAGATATAAAGATTGATATATTTGACGGCTATATTCAGACATCGGAAGTGTTCCGGGTGATTTCGGAGAAAATCGGAGAGCCAGAGGGTTACCGGAACCCTACCGGGAGAAGTAATGGGCCATATCGGCCTTAGTGGAGACAAAGAGGGGCAGCCAGGGTGGGCCGCGCGCCTCCTCCCCCCTGGTCCGAATTGGACTAGGAGAGGGGGGCGGCGCCCCCCTTTCCTTCTCCCTCCCCACTTCCTTCCCCCTCCTAGTAGGAGTCCTACTCCTACTAGGAGGAGGACTCCTCCGTGGCGCGCCTATAGGGCCGGCCGGCCTCCTCCCCTTGCTCATTTATATACAGGGGTAGGGGGCACCCCTAGACACACAAGTTGATCCACGTGATCATATTCTTAGCCGTGTGCGGTGCCCCCTTCCACCATAATCCTCGATAATATTGTAGCGGTGCTTAGGCGAAGCCCTGCGACAGTAGTACATCAAGATCGTCACCATGCCGTCGTGCCGATAGAACTCTTCCCCGACACATTGCTGGATCGGAGTCCGGGGATTGTCATCTTGCTGAACGTGTGCTAAAACTCGGAGGTGCCGTAGTTTCGGTGCTTGATCGGTCGGGCCATGAAGACGTACGACTACATCAACCGCGTTGTGCTAACGCTTCTGCCGTCGGTCTACAAGGGTACGTAGATCACACTCTCCCCTCTCGTTGCTATGCATCACCATGATCTTGCGTGTGCGTGGGTATTTTTTTGAAATTACTACGTTCCCCAACACTTATGAACATGGCGGTTTTATGAAACACGCTCATATTTATAGGCCTGAGTATGGTTTCCCTACAAAACATTTGTGTTAGTGCGATTCAGGTAAGTCCTCTGTCTGTATGTAGCCTTTGGACCAAATGAAGCCTGTGGTCTGGGGTTTTTCTTCTTCCCTTGTGGTGTCATGATGACATTCACAGGAAGATTCTCCAGACACCATTTCGGCACCCAGACTTTCTTCATAGGTGGCCCATTCCTGTAGTTAGTACCAATATACTTGGCAAACACTTCACCGTTCTGATTTTTAAACAGTCTATAGTTTGCATCAAAGGATTCATTAATGACAATGGGATTAGCACAAGTGAAGCCAGATAGGGTGGATGGATCCAGTGAAGGTTCCTTTGCAGCAACCCTTGTGGTTTTGGGGTACTGCTCAGGTTTCCAGTAAGAGCCATCAACATTCATTTTCCTTTCGAACCCAACACCCTCTTTCCTAGGGTTTCGGTTCAGAATCTGCCTTTTGAGGACATCACATAGTGTCTGATGCCCTTTGAGACTTTTGTACATCCCTGTTTCAAACAATGTCTTCAACCTAGCATTTTCATCAGCAATAGCAGTGGCATCCTCAGCAGAGGGGTTAGTTACCACATCAACAGTTGAAGATATTGCAATAGTAGCGGCATTAGAACATCCAGCAACATAAGTAGCATTATCACGCTCAAGGCATTTAAGATATGGTGGTTCAAATCCTTCCTGAGCGGGACTGATCTGTTCGGCGTGAAGTGACTCGTTTTCCTTTTGAAGATCTTCATGGGCCGCTCTCAATTTCTCAAGTTATTGCTTCCTTTTAAGATAATCATAGGAAAGCTTTTCATGAGTTGTTGAGAGCGTTTCATGATGACTTTCAAGTTCCTCATACTTAACATGAAGATTTTTATGTCTTCAATTAAGGACTGCGATCGAGTCATTTCAGTGTCCAACAGGTCATCGCTTTTGTCTAACAGTTTTTGAATATGTTCCATAGCTTTTTGTTGTTTAGTTGCAATTTTAGCAAGTGTTTTGTAGCTGGGTTTGGAATTATAATCAGAGTCATCTTCACTGGATGTTTGATAGTGAGTATTGCGTGAGTTTACCGTGGTACCACGTGCCATGAAGCAATAGGTGGGAGCGTAGTTGTCCTTGTCATTAGCATCGGCATTGGTGACAAAGTCATTGTCTTCAGTGTTGAAGATGGACTTGGCAACGTAGGTTGTAGCCAGACTTGCAACGCCAGAATCGGACTCCTCCTCAGACTCCACCTCTCCACCTCTGCCTCCTTAGAAGCAAACTCCTCCTCTGAATCCATTTCCTTGCCAACAAACGCACGTGCCTTGCCAGATGAGCTCTTCTTGTGTGATGAAGACTTTCAGGAAGACTTGGAAGAAGACTTTAAGTATTTCTTCTTCTTCCTCTTGTCGTCAGAATCATATTCTTTGCTCTTCTTGTTCTTGTTGTTCTCATTGTTCCACTTCGGACACTCCGAGATGTAGTGACCAGGTTTCTTGTACTTGTGGCATGTTCTCTTCTTGTAGTCATGAGCAGAAGCTTCACCATTCCTTGAGCTGGATCGTGAAGACTTTATGAAGCCTTTCTTCTTGGTGATATTTTGGAACTTCTTCACAAGCATAGCAAGCTCCTTTCCAATGTCTTCAGGATCATCAGAACTGCAGTCAGATTCTTCTTCAGATGAGGAAACAGCTTTTTGCCTTCAAGGCACGAGTTTGGCCATAGTTGGGACCGTAGATATCTCTTTTCTCAGAAAGCTAGAACTCATGTGTGTTGAGCCTTTCAAGTATGTCAGACGGATCAAGTGTCTTGAAATCAGGGCGTTCTTGAATCATCAGGGCTAGGGTGTCAAATGAGCTATCAAGTGATCTCAGGAGTGTCTTGATGATTTCATTCTTGGTGATCTCAGTAGCGCCGAGAGCTTGGAGGTCATTTGTGATATCACTGAGGCGATCAAACGTAAGCTGAACATTCTCATTGTCATTTCTCTTGAAGCGGTTGAAGAGGTTGCGAAGGACACTGATCCTTTGATCTCTCTGCGTTGAGACGCCTTCGTTGACCTTGGAGAGCCAGTCCCAGACTAGCTTAGATGTTTCCAAAGCACTCACACGGCCATACTGCCCTTTGGTCAGATGACCACAGATTATGTTCTTGGCAGTGGAATCCAGTTGAACGAACTTCTTAACATCAGCAGCGGTGACACCTTCACCAGCCTTGGGGACGCCATTCTTGACGACATACCAATGGTCGACATCAATGGCTTCAAGATGCATGCGCATCTTATTCTTCAAGTAGGGATATTCAGTTCCATCAAAGATGGGGCACACAGCAGAGACTTTATTATCCCTGCAGTCGACATAGCTAAAACTCCAGCTGGTTAAACCGAATCACACAGAACAAGGGAGTACCTTGCTCTGATACCAATTGAAAGTGCTAGTGATCGACTAGATGGGGGTGAATAGGCGATTTTTATGGAAGTATTCCAAACATGGAAGTTTCAAAGACAATCGATAGAAATGAACCTATTAACATGCAGCGGAAGGTAGACTACACTAGGCAAGCCATAGTTAAGTATTCAATGGAGTGAAAGCACAAAGACTAATAGCATCTAGGAAGTATGGATCAGGATGGAAGACAATATGAAGCCAATCAGAACAAGCAGTCACACAGTGAAGACAAATAGATAATGCAAACTAGCACTGCCTTCAAAAGGACCAACTGTAAATAAAGAGATGGAAAGGATAGAACCAGTTGCTTGTTGTAGACAATGATTTGTTGGACCAGTTCTAGTTGCTGTGACAACTGTAAGTCTGGTTAGGGAGGCTGAGATTTAACTCAGAAGGCCGTGTCTTCACCTTATTCCCCTTGAGCTAAGGACACCCAGTCCTCGCCCAATCACTCTGGCAAGTCTTCAAGGGAGACTTCCAAACCTTCACAGACTTCGTTCACCGGCGATCCACAATGACTCTTGGATGCTCAGAACGCGACGCCTAACCGGCTGGAGGATTCACAGTCCTCAAGTGTAACAAGTCTTAAGATCACAGATAGGAAGACTTCAGTGATGCTTAACACTCTTTGGCTATGGGTGTTTAGGGGTTTGTCCTCGCAAGGATTTCTCTCTCAAAGGCTTCGAGGTGGGTTGCTCTCAAACGACAAAAGTCGTGCACTAACTCTGAGCAGCCAACCAATTTATGGTGTAGGGGGTGGGCTATTTATAGCCACTAGGCAACCCGACCTGATTTGTCCGAAATGTCCCTAGGTCACTAAGGAACTGACATGTTTTCCAACAGTCAGATTTCAAACACACGCGGCAACTTTACTTGGGCTACAAGTAAAGGTGACTCATCCAGCTCTAGATAAGATTTGCTCTCATTGTCTTCGCTCAAAGACATAGGATTTGGTTAAGCATCACTTCAGTCACTCTGACTTTGTTAACTGGGACCCCACTTAATAGTACGGTGGTTCCTATGACTCAACAAAGAAGAAAAGGAAACGACGAAACAACTAAGTCTTAGTGCTCCATAGTCTTCACTCAATGTCTTCTCTTGTCATAGTCTTCAATGTGAATATCTTCACATACCACCTTTGTCTTCAATGTCTTCATACATTTTTGGGGGTCATCTCCGGTAGGAAAACCAAATCAATGAGGGACTACTACCTGTGTTATCCTGCAATTCTCACAAACACATTAGTCCCTCAACCAGATTTGTCGTCAATACTCCAAAACCAACTAGGGGTGGCACTAGATGCACTTACAGATCCCATATCATATCATGTGTCTGTTGAAAAGATATCCTACGTGATACTTGAATTCCCTCTTATAAACTCCCGAAACTTTCTGGTTATGCAATCAGGTGTTGGGGATACAGGGGAAGCATAATATCTAACCCAAACTAACAATCCCAACATCCAGCTGTATCCATCCTTCAACACATAACTAAGAAACCTTCGGAAATCGTGTACCTCAACCTTCGAAAAGCATCAGTTATACAAGTGTCGGTGTACTAGAATAGGGGTACCCTAGTACCCCGAACTTGTGCACGGGTAGTTGCAGCACCCCGCGGCAAGGCTTACCGGGCGAACGCCAAGATCCTCCATGGTTCCCTTGGAGCCATTCAAGAACAAAGTATTTAAGCTCAGGAGACAAGGCCCCGGCAAGAGGAGCTTGCCGGGAAGGCCAACCAAGGCACTCCAAGGAACTTGCTGCGACGCGCCACGCGCTCCGGCAAGGCAACAAGGCCCCGGCAAGAGGAGTTTGCCGGGAAGACCAACCAAGGTACCTCGAGGCCCGGAGAGCGACAAGCTTCCGGACCCGACAAGATAACAACAGTGGCAAGGCGCTTGCCGCGGTAGGCGGCCACTCTGTGCCCGTGCTCCAGCGCATCCACCAATGTGTCGCTCTGGGGGCCTCTCCAGGTGCGCGTGGCGGGAGGCTGTGCAGCCAGCGGTGCGCAGTGGCATGCGAAGCTGACAAGATCGCCATCGTGGCGAACGGTGGCGCCCCTAACGGTCCTTTTCTGCACTGTTTGGGCGACTCAGACGGGCCTTTAATGCCCTTGTCCCCTGCCGTCAGGGTTAGGTAGGGTGCAGTGTACAAGCAACTGTACCAACGACCTCACTTTTTACGTTTATACCCTCCTCTGCGTTGCCACCTGTCGGTGACCCCTTTAGTGTATAAAAGGAGGCCCATGCGCAACGTAGAGGGGGTTCGGACAGTTTGCTTTGATTCATTCGTAGCCCAGAAAACACCACGCTCTCTCTCGAGAGCAAGAACACAAGATAATACAACCAGACAAGCAACAGTAGGAGTGTTATCTCTCCGGAGAGCTCCGAAGCTGGGTAAACTGCTCGTGTGCTTCGCCTCGATCCGCTCTTCGTGCTATCTCCGCCCCCCACCGAACCGAAAGGGGCCCGGTCCGCCGGCCCCATAGGTGTTCGTGGATCAGTTTTCCCCGACATCTTTGGCGCGCCAGGTAGGGGCGTCGAGATTGTGTGAACCTGATCCGGCGTTCACACGAGCTAGATCTTCATTCCCTTCATCAACATGCTACCGAAGAAGAATACTTCGGCGGCAGCCGCTCCGTCCACGTCACTTCCGCCACCGTTGGAGCAAACGGGTGGTGGAATGGACGCCGGCGGAAGAATGGACGTCGACGAGGAAGCTCATGATGCCGCCAGGTCCAAGAACAAGGCTGCACAAACCTCGGCGACTGTACATGTTCCACGCCACTCTCAGGAGGCGCAAGATCAACAGCGTCATGGCACTAGCAGTGCCATACGCATGATAGGCCAAGACCAAGCTGGTGGATCTCGGGGCGCTCAAGACCAGCATGCATGCCAGCGTGCTGGCACGAGCAGGGCACGGTCGCCTAGACGGGATACTGCTCCTCCTAACATAGTTAGAAGTTCGAGCACGTCCCGCTCCTCGCGCCGTCCGCCACTGCCACCCTCCACTCCAGCAGAAGCTTTGGCACGAGCTCAACTTCTCCTAGATTACCCTCCGACGTCGGACAAGATCGACGAATGGAGGGCCACCATTCAGAGTCTCATCGGCTACGCCAACGGTGACACTCCACGGCGGCCGAGCGCGTCGCCGCCGCGGCAGGGTTGTCGGACGCGAGCCGGTGGCGACGAAACGGGCAGAGGTGCAACTACCATGCAATCACCGCCCCGAAGGCCAAGATCGCCGACTCGCCGGATCCACCTCGACAGCGAATCCACTGCATCGTCGGATCCATGAGCTCGTCGCGATCAGCGCCAAGTTCTTCATGATCGACAACAAGAACACGCTCGAACCCGCATCGAGCGCCGAAGAGAAGCGCGACGTCAATTCGACAAGCGCGCTGGGCCCTCTGTTGACATGCATGCGCCAGGGGAACCAGGCGATCTACCGTACGCGGTAGGTTGTCCTGCGTTCACTCCTGAGCTGCGGCAAGTCCAGTGGCCCAGCACAAAGAACTTCAAGCCAGACGTACCGGAGAAGTACGACGGCAAGACACATCCGTCGGAGTTCCTCAGCATCTACACCATTGCGGTACAGGCTGTCGGGGGACGAGATGACAAGATCCTTGCCAACTACTTCCTGCTGGTGGTCAAGCCCAACGTCAGATCCTGGCTCATGCACTTGCCGGACAACTCCATATCCTCTTGGGCTGATCTGTGCCATCAGTTTGTCGGCGCCTTCACAGGCGGACACAAGCCTCATGGCCAGGAGAGTGATCTTCATCTGCTCGCCTAGAAGGAAGGAGAGCCCCTGCGCAAGTACATTCAGAGATTCAGTAGTGTGCAGCACAACATCCCAGACGTCCACCCTGCCGCGGTGATCAGCGCGTTCCATCAGAACATGCGAAACCGCAGGATGCGGGAGGAAATGGTGATGTGCAAGATCAGGGATGTCAGTGAGTTATATGCACTGGCCGACAAGTGTGCACGTGCTGAGGAAGGGAGGAGACTCCCCGGAGAAAATATAGGAGCGGGAGGATCTGACAGTGAAGATGCTGCCCCGACAAGGAAAAACCAGCGGCGGAACAACAAAAGGAGGAAAGGCAAAGAAGTGCTAGTTGTTGAGCACTCCGGCAACGGTGGCGGCGCCAAGGAAGCCAAAGCTGGTGACCCCGGCAAGGAGGTTGCCGCGAAGGTGGCGGTCGCCGACAAGCAGGATGGCACCAACAAGCCTCTGAAATGCAGCAGAACCACCCGTCGAGTCACGCAAGCCTCTGAAATGGTCCGGCACGCCTATCATCTTCGACATTGAGGACCATTCTGATCGCATAACTGCGGTCGGGTGCTTGCCGATGCTGGTTTCACCAACAATCTGCAACCTCAAGGTCACTAAGATGCTAGTTGACGGCGGGGCCGGCTTGAACCTGATCTCCTCCGCGGTGCTTCACAAACTCCAGATCCCTGACAGCGAGCTCGAAGAGACCGGTACATTTCAAGGAATCAACCCGGGAAGGAGCAAGCCGAAGGGAAAGATCACGTTGCCGGTAACATTTGGCAACGAGCTGAACTTCAGGACTGAGAGGGTCACGTTTGATGTTGCCGACTTTCCATTACCTTACAATGGAATCCTTGGCCGACCGGCACTCGCCAAGTTCATGGCAGCCTCTCACTATGCGTACAACATACTGAAAATGCCAGGCCCGATAAGTGTCATCTCTGTCCCTGGCGACAAAAAGGATGCTCTTATCTATGCCGACAAGATCTACCGGGAAGCAGCAGCCACAGCAGAACGCAGGACACTTGCCGCTGAAGCTCCTGGGGGGAAGAAGAAGACCAAGTCCAGCAAGAGCTCTGATGCCCACTCCGGCAAGCGCACCTCTTCGAAGTGCTGCGCTACCGTCGAGGATGCACCATCGAGCTCCACCGGCAAGCGTAAGAAGGCAATGGCAGCTCCACCTGAGACCAAGAAGGTGTCCGCCAAGGAGGGCGGCACTGGTGGTACCTTCACCATCAGCGCCACTCTTGACCCCAAATAGGAAAGCGCGCTCGTTGCTTTCCTGCGGGCGAATGTCGATGTTGCTTTCCCACCTTGCCGTTTGTCCTCATGAGCGGCCCGTCAAGAAGAGAGTCAGGAAGCAGGCAGTAGAGCGCCAAGAATTCATCGCAGAAGAAATCAAGAAGTTGGAAGCAGCAGGCCTTGTCAGAGGAGTGCTCGATCCCACGTGGTTGGCCAATCCTGTTGTTGTGCGCAAGGCTAACGGGAAATGGAGACTTTGTATTGACTTCACTGATGTTAATAAAGCTTGTCCCAAAGACCCATTTCCCTTGCCGCGTATTGACCAGATTGTTGACTCCACAACCAGATGTGATTTGCTTTCATTTCTTGATGCATACTCAGGATACCATCAAATCTCCATGGCAGAAGAAGATGAAGAGAAAACCGCATTTATCACCCCGTGTGGCACGTACTGCTTCGTACGGATGCCTTTCGGTTTGAAGAATGCCGGTTCAACATTCGCAAGGGTAGTCCACCATGCTTTTGAGCTGCAGATTCACAGAAATGTGGAAGCCTACATGGATGACATAGTGGTCAAGAGCAAGAACAGGGCGACCCTGATTCAAGATTTAGACGAGACATTTGCAAATCTGCGCAAGATCAACCTCAAGCTTAACCCCAAGAAGTGTGTGTTTGGGGTCCCCTCCAGCAAGCTTCTCGGGTTCTTCGTGTCTCAGCGGGGAATTGAAGCCAATCCCGACAAGATCAAGGCCATTGAGCAGATCGAAGCACCAAAGCGCGTCAAGGATGTACGAAGGCTTGCCGGTTGTGTGGCTGCTCTCAGCAGGTTTATCTCTAGATCTGCTGAGCGCGCCCTGCCATTTTTCAAAATTTTGAAAAAGGCAGGTCCAGTAAAATGGACTCCGGAAGCGGAGGCTGCGCTGCAGGACTTGAAGAGATACCTGTCCTCCACTCCAACGCTTGTCGCACCTAAGCCGCAAGAGAAGTTGCTGCTGTATATAGCGGCAACCAATCAAGTGGTTAGTGCTGCGTTAGTGGCGGAGAGGGAGGCGGATGATGAGCCAGCAACCACGGCAGATCCATCCAGCGACAAGCAGGGGGCTTCGCCGACAAGCTCTGGTCCCGACAAACATGGGTTTGCGCAGGAGCATGATAAGATGCCGAAGAGAATGGTGCAGCGCCCAGTTTACTTTGTCAGTTCTCTTCTGCAGGGGGCTAGATCAAGGTACTCTGGTGTGCAGAAGTTGCTTTTCGGCCTCCTCATGGCCTCGAGAAAGCTGCGCCATTACTTCCAAGCACATGAGATCACAGTCGTCACTCGCTTTCCGCTGAAGAGGATACTGCAAAATCCAGAAGCAACAGGCAGGATTGTCGAGTGGGCGCTGGAACTGTCAAGCTTTGGCCTCAAGTTTGAGAGCACTTCAACTATCCAAAGCAGAGCATTGGCAGAGTTCATAGCAGAGTGGACGCCAACCCCAGATGAAGAAATTCTAGAAACGAGCATCCCCGTTAAAGAGGCAAGCAAAGAGTGGCTGATGTACTTTGATGGTGCCTTCTCGCTTCAAGGCGCCGGTGCAGGCGTGCTGCTTGTCGCACCCACCGGAGAGCACCTCAAGTACGTAGTCCAGATGCACTTTCCCAAAGAGCAAGCAACCAACAATACTGCAGAGTATGAAGGATTGCTTGACGGTCTCAGAATCGCAGAAGACCTTGGCATCAAGAAGCTCATCGTTAGGGGTGACTCACAGCTTGTCGTCAGACAAGTGAACAAGAACTACCAGAGTCCGTTGATGGAAGCATATGTTGATGAAGTGAGGAAGCTAGAAGAGCACTTTGACGGCCTACAAATGGAGCATATCCCAAGAGCTCAGAATGACATTGCTGATGGCCTGTCAAAGTGCGCCGCACTAAAGTTACCTGTGGAACCAGGGATCTTTGTGCTTAAGTTGACTCAACCATCTGTAACACCATCAACTGGACAAAGCAAGAAGAGGAAGTTGGTTTCTGGTGACTACTTTCCGGCAGAGCTCCCCGAAGCCGCCGCCAAGAAAGTCCCCAAGATCAACACCAAGGAGGCTGAGGGGCAGTCTGCTCCGGCAAGCCTTATGGTTTGTTCCGTTGAAGCAGACGCTCCCGACAAGTTTTGCTCTGGCAAGCTTGCCGGGGAACATCAAGCTCCGGCAGGACCACAAGTCCTTGCCGTGGAAGCGGATGTTCCCGCAGCAGCAGATGTGCCTTTAGTCCTTGTTGTCGAGCCACAAGCTCCAGCATGGGCACAGCAGATTGTCCACTTCCTTCAGACAGGAGAACTTCCCGAAGAACAAGAAGAAGCGGAAAGAGTAGCCCGGCAGTCAAGTATGTACCAGTTTGTCGATAGCATACTGTACAGAAGAAGACTCAACGGTGTGAAATTGAAGTGTATTCGCCGGGAAGATGGACAAAAGCTGTTGGCAGAGATACATGGAGGCATATGTGGCCACCACATTGGCGCAAGAGCACTTCCGGCAAAGCTTTCCGGCAAGGTTTCTTTTGGCCGACAGCCCTCCAGGATGCAACTGCACAAGTAACCAAGTGTGAAGCGTGCCAGTTCCACTCCAAATAGATACACCAGCCAGCTCAAGCTCTCCAGACGATCCCTTTATCCTGGCCATTTTCGGTCTGGGGGCTCGATATCCTCGGCCCCTTCCCCCGAGCTGTCAGGGGCTTTGAGTACTTGTACGTCGCAATCGACAAGTTCACAAAGTGGCCGGAAGTGCAGCCAGTGAGGAAGGTGACAGCACAGTCAGCAGTCAAGTTCTTCAGGTCAATTGTTTGCCGTTTCGGGATCCCTAACAGGATCATCACCGACAACGGCATGCAATTCACGAGCCGCACCTTCATGCAGTACGTCCAAGACCTTGGCGCCAAGGTCTGCTTCGCTTTTGTTGCTCATCCAAGAAGCAACGGTCAAGCAGAGAGGGCAAATGCTGAAGTGCTGCGCGGGCTCAAGACCAGAACTTTCGATAGGCTGCACAAGTGCGGAAGGAACTGGATCGAGGAGCTACCGGTGGTTCTTTGGTCGATCAGAACGACGCCAAATCGAGCCACTGGCCAGACACCTTTCGCTCTAGTCTATGGAGCAGAGGCAGTTCTCCCCACGGAACTCGTATACGGATCACCTCGAGTGCTCGCTTATGATGAGCTTGAGCAAGAACAGCTGTGACAAGACGACACGCTGCTCCTTGAGGAAGATCGTCTTCAGGCTGCTGTACGAGCTGCTCGATACCAGCAAGCTTTGTGCCACTATCATAGCCGCAAAGTTAAAGCCAGAAGCTTCGAGGAAGGCGACCTTGTTCTTCGGCGCGTTCAGTCCGCCAAGAATTCCAGCAAGTTGACGCCGAAGTGGGAAGGCCCTTATCGGGTGAAACGAGTCACAAGGCCCGGCACTGTCCGCCTTGAGACCGAAGATGGCATTCCGGTGAGCAACTCCTGGAACATAGAACATCTTCGTAAGTTTTTCCCGCAGGCGCGGTTGCCGGAACCCGTTCCGGCAACCACCTTTTGTACAAGTCTTGCCGTTGTTGCATGTAATCCTTTGTACAAAGCCGGGCGCAGATCCCGTGCATAAGTAAAACCCCATGTGCTCCGCACAACTTGTCCATTTCATGCATTAGTTTCTTTCTTGCATGCGATTATCTGACACTTTGTGCAGCACCTACATCCGGTAAGTACTAACGAGCCGAAGGGCTCCATATCATTATTTTCTCTTCTTTCTTCTTTTCAACAAAGGAAAAGAAGGTTCCCCCGCACACATGTTTGCCGGGGGAGGATTAGAGAAGATTGTGGTATGGACCAGGCGTCGTTCAAGTGAAGTCCTGCCTTGCCGGGAAGCAAACGACAGAAAAGCTAAGTTGCCAAAGTTTGAGCAATCACTTTTTAAATATTTGAGTTATCTTCCTCGAACGACCCTACTTTGTATGGAAAACCTGTGCGCGGAGGAACCAACTCGTGGCTAGTTGCGCCCTTACTTTGTTTCGGGTCCGCTCAACAGCTTAAGCGTGCTGCATCTAGTCGCGACAAGGTTTCTTGTCGGAAGCAGCACCGCCAGCAGGCTGCTGAAGTTCCGCACTCAGCGCTCGCGGCTCGGGTGCCTGCGCCGACAAGTTCCCTAGAAGCGTAGGGTAAAAACATACAAAGGAAGGAATCTAGTAGAGGAAATAACATAGCAATTGATAACAGAAATAAAGTTATATTACAAGATAACTTGTCGCAGCTCTAACAGACTGTTTTCATAACATGATTAGCAGCGACAAGGGAAAAGAAGAAATGGGCGGCCTAGTCTACGCGTCCGCCCTCGACCCTCTTGATCTCGCTCACCTTGTCCATAATGGGTGCGACAAGGGCCTTGAGTGCATCCAGATCGGCGTCAGGCGGCAAGGACCTGAGGACGTTGGTGAAGCTGAGGCCTGGATTGCGGAAGGCTACCTTCATCAGCACCTTCTGGAGAACCCCGGCGCAGATTTTGCGCGACTCGTCGGCTAGCTGCTTTGGGATCCTCTCCCGGAGCCGCTGGAGTGCCGTTGCCATGCCCTTGAAGAACAGGCTGAGCTTGGCGCTGGGTTGAAGACTCTCATCGGAAGGATACCCAAAGTCCTCCATCCCCAGCTGCGCCAGCTCCTCGTTGATGACTGCGGCAATGTTCACCAGACCCTCGGTCCAGTGCTCCATAGTGTCTCTGAACGAGTTCTGGGTAACTGCAATGCTCTCCAGCAGCGCCGCGTCAGCCTTGACCTTCTCCGACAAGGTCTTCTCCTGCTCCTTGGCGGCCTCCAGCGTCTGCATCAGCGTGGACAGCTTCAGCTCCAGGTCTGCTTTGGAATCCTTGGCGGCGCTGAGCTCCTTGCCCCTCTCAGCGAGAAGACCTTGCAGCTCACCGTGGGCGGCAGCATCCTTCTCACGCTCACGCTTGAGCGCGGCAAGCTCCTCGCCGCTCTTCCCAATGTTGGCCTCCATCTGCGCCACCTGCTCCTCCAGCTCTTTCTTAGCGGCCTCTGCAATTGCCGCAGCGTCCTTTGCCTCCTTGAGCGCCCCACCAAGTGCTTGCTCTCGCTCGGCGAGCTCTTCCTCGTAGCTGTCGAGGTTGGCCTTCCGCTGCACTAGTTCACCTTCCCGCGCGGACTGCTTCTCGGCGGCCAGCCTTTGCTCCTCCTCAGCCTCGGCCTTCTCGAGAAGGAAGGCCGTGCGCTCCTAGTCGAGTCGCTCCCGCTCCTGCGCCAGGGACCGGAGAGCTTCTTGATTTTGGCCCCGGAGCTCCTCCGCACGCTTCTCCATGTCAACTCCCGCCTTCGCGACAAGCACTTCCCGAGAAGCCAGTTTGGCTTGCCGGGCGCGGTAGAGTGACAGCAGCTTCCGCAGTAGCTGCTCCTCCTCAGGCTCGCCGGTGCTGCTGCTGGGCGCGTTGACCAACGACAGTCCAACAGAGGCGAGCACCTCCCCGTCGAAAGTTTCCCCCTCGACCGGCGCCCTGGAGCTCGACGCCCAGGGTAGCTTGATGAAGATACCGTCGCCGGCCTTCAAGTAGGCGCCGGGCTGGGGCTCCTTGGAGCCCGGCTTCGCAGAAGCAGCAAAGGGATCGGCGGTCGGTGCAGCGCCTGGCGCTCCTGCGGCCTCAGGGTCGTCAGTGCGATCGCCCGACCCCTTGCCGGCTTCTGCGGCGGCAGCCCTGGCGGCCTCCTCGCCGGCGGCCTCGTCAGCACCGGCCCCTTCCTCGCCGGCGCCCTCTGTCTCCATTGGCTTAGCCGCAGATGGGTCTGAAGAACGAAGAATGGAGAAAAATCAATCCAAAATCCAAGAGAAGAAAATCAGATGAAGAAGAACCCAAGGGAAAGTTTCTGGGCAAGTGGATTACCTGTGCCAAGATCTGCAGTTGCGGCCTCGATCGCCGCAGGATCAACGGTGCCGTCCCTTGCCGGAGAGCTGCCCCTTGCCGGAGAGTTCTCCCTTACCGGAGAGCCCTCCCTTACCGGGAACCCCTCCCTTGGCGGCATAGTCGAAGCAGATGGCACCTCGGGACCAGCTTCCGGGCGCTCCTGATGTGGCTGCTCTGCTCCTACACAAATCAACAAGCAAGATATCAACAAAGGAAGAAGCACTCAAGCGCGCCCGGCAGCAGAAGGCTAAACTATGAACTTATGCTGAGGGCTGCGCTGGGGGCTGCTTTGAGGAGTGATTGCCGGGTCCGTCAAGGTGGCCTCAGACCCACCACCTACTGACACGGTGGGGTCATCCTTGATGACAATCACCGCGGCCTTGGCCCTCTTTGCCGCTCTCTGGGCCAGCGTCCTGAAAAGAAAGGAGCCAGATTGAAGCAAGTCAGATACAAGATAAAAACAGCAAGATTGAAGAACTATAAGAGCACCAAAGAAGCTTACTCTTCTTTCTCCTCGTCGGAGCTGAGCGCGGAAAGATCGAAGTCCGGCTCCCCTCTGGTGCGGCGAGGCGGAGGAGTAGGATCCCTTGCCCGCTTGGCGGGGGCGGTGGCGGTGGCCCGGGAAGATCCCGCTCTAGTTGCCACTGCTACGTGAGGCGCTCCCGCGGCAACATGACTTGCCGCGGTAGAGCGTGTCGCACGGCTTGGTGGCTGTTGAACCGACTGCCACCCCGCTACGTCCGCGGTCCTGCGAAGACGCCTTCTTGGCGGGGCCGGGGGCTCCGCCTGCGGCAAGCCTTCTGAGGGCTCGGGCTCTTCCTCGCCGGCCTCGCTCGGCTCGGCTTCAGAACCGGCAAGCTCTTCCTCGCCAATGAACTCCACGCGCTCGGCAAGGTTTGCCGCCTCTACAGCCTCCGCCTCCTCCACAGTGAACCCGAACGCGCCCGCGGCAGCTGCGGCCGCAACCTCTTCCGCCCTAGTGGCGATGCACTGCAGCTCCTCGTCGGTGGTGTCATGGGTGAGGCTCTTCTGCTTGTCAGCGTGGACCGGCACTTCCTCCAAGGTGTCGAAGAACGCTCGCACAACGTCATCCGTAGGCTCTTGCCAAGTTGGGACGATTCCGTGTGAATCGCACAACGGCATCATGGCGCGGATCCGGTCAAGCGAAGAGTTATTGCACAAAGGAACTACGCCCCTCGGCAGTGTGAATGGGTGCTGGGGGTCGCGTTTGAACAACTCCAGAAGCATCGCATCCAGCTCCAGGATGGTCAAGTTGTAGTTGAGGCCCGGCCGCAACCTCATGATGTCCGCCGAATTCTTGAATTCCCAGGCGGGCCTCCCCCTCTCCTGCAGGGGGGCAATGCGGCGGCGGAGGAAATCTGCCCCGATAGCACCTACAGTGAGCCCGGCAAGCCTGAGGCGAAGAATCCTAGTGATGGCGATCTTCAGCCTCTCATCTTCCGGGGCCACGTTGCTCCAGTCATTGCCGCGCACTATTGGAGCTTGGCGCACGGCGGTGAAGGGCTGCGGATTCTCCTCAACGATCCAGCACCACTCCGCTCTCCACTCCTCCCACTTGCTGCGGAGGTCACCCTCCAAGTACACCTCTTTCTTGCCGACTCCCGAGATCCAGGCAATCCCTCCGGCAAGCGGCTCTCCTCTCTCTACACGAGGTATGAAGAAGTGGCGGAAAAGGGCAACACTAGGGTGGACTCCGACAAAGTTCTCGCACAAATGTGCGAAAACTGCCATGGTCAGGACAGCGTTGGGGGTGAAGTCCAGGAGGAGGAAGCCATATGTGTTCATAATATCACAGAAGAACTCCGAGAAGGGCGGGCAGAGCCCGCAGTAGAAGAATAGCGCGAAGAACGGGTACCCGTTTGGAGCCAGCTCCGAAGCAGCGGCCGGGAGTACCCTCGTGCGCGGATGCGCCCGCATTTTCGTCGCCCAGAAGAGGAAGAAGTACTCCCTCAGCTCCTTCGTGCCGAGCTGGGGGGTGAAGATCGCCCGCTCCTTCCGCAGCGCCGCGAGCCGCTGCGCCTCGGCTGACATCACGCCTTTTCCTTTGTTGGCTTTCGGAGCCATGGCGGAGGTGGTGGCAATGGGGGGCGGAGCGCTGCTCTCTCGGCTTCGAGAAGAAGGGGGGAGCGGCGGAGTTTCTTGAAGATGAAGTAGCAGCAACCAGCGAGGGGGACCAAACTACCCCTGTTTCCTTTGCTTATAAAGAGGGACGGGGCGGACGTTTCGCCCTTCCGAATAAACAACCACCCACGATCTCTCCCACGATGCCGCATTCAACGCGTGCCCTTATGGGAGAGCGCGGTGGATACGGAGCGAGATTCAGCGTGGCCCAGCCCGCGTGTGCCCATGCCCTGTCTTGGGCCTGGCCCAACAGCGCTCGGCACCGTGTCTGGCCCAGGCCCGGGGGCTCCTGTCGGTGTACTAGAATAGGGGTACCCTAGTACCCCGAACTTGTGCAGGGGCAGTTGCAGCACCCCGCGGCAAGGCTTACCGGGCGAACGCCAAGATCCTCCATGGTTCCCTTGGAGCCATTCAAGAACAAAGTATTTAAGCTCAGGAGACAAGGCCCCGAAAAGAGGAGCTTTCCAGGAAGGCCAACCAAGGCACTCCAAGGAACTTGCCGTGACGCGCCACGCGCTCCGACAAGGCAACAAGGCCCCGGCAAGAGGAGTTTTCCGGGAAGACCAACCAAGGTACCTCGAGGCCCGGAGAGCGACAAGCTTTCGGACCCGACAAGATAACAACAGTGGCAAGGCGCTTGCCGCAGCAGGCGGCCACTCTGTGCCCGTGCTCCAACGCATCCACCAACGTGTCGCTCTGGGGGCCTCTCCAGGCGCGCGTGGCGGGAGGCTGTGCAGCCAGTGGTGCGCAGTGGCATGCGAAGCTGACAAGATCGCCATCGTGGCAAACGGTGGCGCCCCTAACGGTCTTTTTCTGCACTGTTTGGGCGACTCAGACAGGCCTTTAATGCCCTTGTCCCCTGCCGTCAGGGTTAGGTAGGGTGCACTGTACAAGCAACTGTACCAACCACCTCACTTTTTACGTTTATACCCTCCTCTGCGTTGCCACCTGTCGGTGACCCCTTTAGCGTATAAAAGGAGGCCCATGCGCAACGTAGAGGGGGTTCGGACAGTTCGCTTCGATTCATTCGTAGCCCAGAAAACACCACGCTCTCTCTCGAGAGCAAGAACACAAGATAATACAACCAGACAAGTAGTAGTAGGAGTGTTATCTCTCCGGAGAGCTCCGAAGCTGGGTAAACTGCTCGTGTGCTTCGCCTCGATCCGCTCTTCGTGCTATCTCCGCCCCCCACCGAACAGAAAGGGGCCCGGTCCGCCGGCCCCATAGGTGTTCGTGGATCAGTTTTCCCAGACAACAAGTTATGGCAATACTCCCGAACTCCCGCCCATTACTGGGTGGCGTCAAGGTTATCTCACCAACAACTGCATAAAAGATATTTTCGATGTCGGTGAACTCAGGTATTCCAGAACTGCAACGATAAAATTGTGACGACAACACCTAGGAGCTCAACTCCCCGGGACACTTCCACAACCCCTAAATGTCAGGAGGCTCCAAGAATAATGCTCTCGTCACAAGACTATCGAAACGATTCCAAGATACCCACGTGATCCTAAAAAAAATTCGTGAAATTTGAGGAGAGAAAATTCAAAACTTCTATGTCAGGAGGCCTCACCAGAGCGACGAAGGGATTGAGGAGTAAAAAGAATCCTACTCTCCGATATATATAATCCTATGACTCAAAACATTTTGTTCTACACTCAACAACGTCGGCGATTCGATCAAGCAGGGGGGTCCTAAGTCGGGGATGGCTCTGATTACCAACATGTAACACCCACAATGCGGCTATATCTCCCACGTGTCGGGGCACGACTTAGAGGCATAGCCGCATGTTTGTTTTGTCGCAAGAGGGGTAATCTTCACACAATCCCATTTACTGAATAAGAAAGGGATAGAGAGTTGGCTTACAATCGCCACTTCACACAACACATAAATAATTCATACAACATCCAAATACACTCATTGACTAACTACGGTCAAATCCAACAGAAAAGGAAGATAAACCCTAAATGCTAGATCCCCGATCGTCCCAACTGGGCTCCACTACTGATCAACATCCAAATACACTCATAGACCGACTACAGTCAAATCCAACAAAAAAGGAAGATAAACCCCAAATGCAGAGGCAAGGTGGAGCGCGCTGGGCCTAGCAAGGAGGAAGACGCGGTCAACGCTCGAGGCGTTCATCATCTCCTAACGAACAGGAGGCGGTCGAGGCAGGGGGCCGTGGGCGCAGGAACTTGGCGCTGGCCTCGTCCTTGAAGCAGAGGAAGTAGGTGCGCGACATCGTTGGGGACAGTAAGGAGGTGGGCTCCGGTCGGTGGGTCGAGGGACTTGGCCGGTGCCGCGGCTTGGAGCAGATCGGGCGCAGGGATGGAGCTCCAGTGGCGCGTCTCGGGCACCATGGATGGCAGTGGCCGACGCTATTGCCTGAAGAAAGAAAATGCAGAAGAGGATTCAGAGAGGAAACACAGGGAGGAAAGTAGAGGGAGACGGCGGGCATGCGAGCAAGGCGACTCATCTGGTCGGTTTCAACGACGATGATTGGCCGGAAGAAGGCGGAGATGAAGGGACACGGGGCCACGAGAGGAGCTCGAACCATTCCCTCTCGAGAAGCACGAGGGTTGCAGGGACGAAGACGACCGTGGCTTGAGGCGCATGCGGACGACGGGGACTGGGCCGAGATCGCGGGATCCAGCGAAGCTCGAGTAGGAGACGTGCTCGGGGCTGAGGAGTTCAGGTGGCCGCAGCTGGACAGGTGTATCGAACCAAGGTCGGGTGATGGTTGGGTGGATCGGGAAGGAGGAGGCTTCGGCTTTGTAGTGGTTGGGCGGCGGCGCAAATCGAGGGAGATGGTCAAAGCGAGGTGATTGGCCTGGTGGAGAAAAACGAGGAGGGTGGAGACGGCGCTGGTTGGGCAAGTGGATTGGGAGGAGATCCCGAGGATGAGAGGTCAATGGGTGGTTGCAGCGGCGGCTAGGGTAGGATCCATAGAAATTAGGTGGTTTGTCTAGATATATGTAGTAGGTGGGTTTGACTTAGGGGTATATCATCCCTCCGATCGTGTAATGCCCTCGATGCAGCTATATCTCCCACGTGTCGAAGCACGACTTAGAGGCATAACCGCATTGAAAGCAATGTCGCAAGTGAGGTAATCTTCACACAACCCATGTAATACATAAGGGAAAGAGATACATAGTTAGCTTACACTCGCCACTTCACACAATACATGAATAAAGCATTACATCAACCAATACATACAAGGTCCGACTACGGAACCAAAATAAAAGAAGACTAGCCCAAAAGCTACACAGATCCCCGATCGACCCCAACTGGGCTCCACTACTGATCAACTAGAACGAAACAACACAAAGGACAAGATCTTCATCGAGCTCCTCCTGAGCTTGGTTGCGTCATCTGCACGGACTCATTGACACCTGCAAGCTGGTTTTGGAAGTATCTGTGAGTCACGGGGACTCAACAATCTCGCACCCTCGCGATCAAGACTATTTCAGCTTATGGGTAAGGTAAAGGTATGAGGTGGAGCTGCAGCAAGCGAGTAGCATATATGGTGGCTAACATACGCAAATGAGAGCGAGGAGAGAAGGCAAAGCACGGTCGAACAACTATGATCAAGAAGTGATCCTAGAACAACCTACGTCAAGCATAACTCCAACACCGTGTTCACATCCCGGACACCACCGGAAAGAGACCATCAGGGTAACACACATGGTTGATGTATTTTAATTAAGTTAAACTTCAAGTTTTCTACAACTGGACATTAACAAATTCCCATCTGCCCATAACCGCGGGCACGACTTTCGAAAGTTCAAATCCCTGCAGGGGTGTCCCAACTTAGCCCATCACAAGCTCTCACGGTCAACAAAGGATATTCCTTCTAGCGGGAAGACCCGATCAGACTCGGAATCCCGGTTACAAGACATCCTCGACAATGGTAAAACAAGTCCAGCAACACCACCCGAATGTGCCGACAAATCTCGATTGGAGCTGCACATATCTCATTCTCAGGGAAAACTGTCAAGGGGTTCCCATTATAACCCAACCGCGTAAGGAACGCAAAATCCGGGAACATAACACCGATATGACGGAAACTAGGGCGGTAAGAGTGGAACAAAACACCATGCATAAGGACGAGCCTTCCACCCTTTACCAAGTATATAGATGCATTAATTATATAAGAGATATTGTGATATCCCAACCAGTAAACATGTTCCAACAAGGAACATCATCTCCATGTTCCAACAAGGAACAAACTTCAATCTTCACCTGCAACTAACAACACTATAAGAGGGGCTGAGCAAAGCGGTAACATAGGCAAACAACGGTTTGCTAGGACGAGGTGGGTTAGAGGATTGGTTCAACAATATGGGAGGCATGATAAGCAAGTGGTAGGTATCGCAGCATAGGCATAGCAAAAGAGCGAGCAACTAGCAAGCAAAGATAGAAGTGATTTCGAGGGTATGGTCATCTTGCCTGAAATCCCGCAAGGAAGAAGAACGAGTCCATGAAGAAGACAAACGGATGTAGTCGAACGGGTCCTCACAAACGCGACGTTATCGGAACCAACTCGAAGAAAGCAACACCGGAAAGAAGCACACAACATAGTAAACAACCAACACATGAACATGATATGATATGCGGGATGCGGTATGTGATGCATATGCATGATTTGGAAAGGAATGATTGAACCTGGCTTCAACATGGAAATCCAAGAGTTCCATTGGATAGGTGAGGTGATTTCGGTTGAGATCGATATAAAGATCACCGGAATCGGATGCACGGTTTGGAAATGGCAAGCAAAACAAATATGGCACCGGTCTGCGATATTCAACAAGTGACCAACTAAATGCAACAAGATAAATATGCTACAACACTCAAACATGGCAACAAAATACATGGCAGGGATCCACTCAAGATGCTTGACAAAAGATGAACACTGAGCTACGGCTAATTCATCCATTAACAGGTTCAAACAGGCATGGCAAAAGTGCAAATGATAACAGGTTTCAGACTTGGTGAAATTAACACAAGTCTGGAATTCAACATCAGGAAGCACACTTTAGAGCATGAAATCTATATGCTACAGGACATTAACATGGCAAAGCAAGGCATGACATGAAGTTATTCAAAGCACTTAATAAAAGTCCCTTAGTGACCTTGAGCCAAAAGGGATCATAAAATACAAATGCAAGCATGTGAACATGGCAAAACATAAACAGATCTCAGACTTAGAGAAAAACTGGAGCATGCAAAACAGTTAACGAGTAGGCATGTTTACGAGCTCGATGCACACAATACAGAGCATGGCATGACAAACTAAGCCTACACCCATCAAGAAGACATGGCATAGAAGCTATACATGGCAAGAACAACATCATAGCATGCACGGATCAATGGCAACATCCTCGGCAAAATCGCTAAACAAGCTAACAATCTGTCAAGATCATTTTATAGCAAAAGTAGAGCTCGATTGACTCAAGCTAGGGTGCTCCATAATTGCAAACAAATACATGGATGGATAGAGCACAACAATATTAACAAAACATCCTTACTGATCATCCTCAAAAGAGGCACGGATCACTAGGAAACAACATGAACATATGGCATAACGACAAAATCAGGACAAAAATATTACAAAAATACGTGGCAAGCACCACTGTAAAGATGGCATGGCATATAATAAAACACATGTAGAGCTCAGGATCATATCATGCACACATTAAACATGGCAAAAATGACAAATAGCTATTTGATGAAACAGATCTGACAAATTCATCACATAGCCCTCTTCCAACAGCATTTCGGGCATCAAGATGAGCTCAAATGAAAATGATGCAATGAGATGAAATGACGTACTCGTCGAGACAAACATTTTGATATGCTACATGCCCAAATCGGAGCTACGGATGCAGAGATACGACATGATGAAGATTGCCAAAAAATTAGTGTTGTAGGGGAAAAAGTCAACCGGGAGATTTCAGATCTGAGATCTAGATCTAGGGTTCCTGTAGCTTCACGCGAACCGAGGTTTGCCAGCCGGAGCTTTGAGGTCACCAGGATTCAGCTTCGTTGCAATAAGCTGCACTTGCGTCCCGATTCGAGATTGTGTGGGTGTAGATAGGAAGAAGTCAAGGCTGTGTCTTTCTCTTTAGTTGTATCCAGGTTCACCTATTTTTTTTCCGTTGTTGCTCTTCAGAAAACGCGTATAGTAAGTATCAGTGGCCTTCGTCGATGGGACCTCCAGTGTATGCGTTACGAGGCAACTAGCATTTTGTCATTAAAGTTCGTGAAAGAATGTTTCGTTGGAAAAACCAACGCCGATCTAAAACTAAGTCTTCCTTTCAAAAGTGAGCGAGCAGGGGTTCACCGGAGCCGAAGGAGAGGAGGAGAGGTCGCCGGACGGAGGGGCTCGCCGGCCGGAGTCGACGAGGAGGAGCTCGCCGGGGCGGCGCTTGCCTGCGTTGGCGGCGGAGGCAGCCGGCGATCACGCGGCGACGCCAGGCTGCGGAGTGTGGCGCCGGTTGGGGAGGAAAAGGCGGCGCGAGGCGGCGGACGAGGCGAGGCGACGGCGGAGCGCGCCGGCGACGAAGGCCGAGACGGAGCAGGAAGGCGGGCGACACGCGGGGGCTCAGGCCCGGTCGCGGCTCGGGCGGGCCGGTGGCGCGCGCGGTGAAGAGAGAGAGGCCGCCGGCTGAGGTGGCGGCGCGCGAGTGGAGGGGAGCGGCGGCGGAGTGACGTGGCGGAAGCTGATTCACCGGAGTGAGGTGGCCGGTGGACGCGTCCGGCGCGGACGGACATGTCCGGCAGCGCGGAGGGAATTTAGGGTAGGGTTTGATCTGCGCGGAATTTTTGGGGAGAGCCACATATATATAGGTAGAGCGAGCTAGGAGAGGCCAAATGAGGTGCGGTTTTTGGCCACGCGATCGTGATCGAACGACCGAGATGATGGAACAGGTTTAGGTGGGTATTGGGCCACTTTGGAGGGTTGTTGGGCTGCAACACACATGAGGCCTTTTCGGTCCCTCGGTTAACCGTTGGAGTATCAAACGAAGTCCAAATGGCACGAAACTTGACAGGCGGTCTACCGGTAGTAAACCAAGGCCGCATGACAAGTCTCGGTCCAATCCGAAAACGTTTAACACCTGCACACGAAAAGAGGTAGAAAGGAACACCGGATCACATAGGAGCGCCGGATTGCAAAACGGACAACGGGGAAAATGCTCGGATGCATGAGACGAACATGTATGCAAATGAAATGCACATGATGACATGATATGCAATGCATGACACGCAAGCAATGACAACACAACAACAGAGAATAACTGGAGGACACCTGACACAATGGTCTCGGGGCATTACGGATTGTAACCGGACGGACAAGAAAAATAGTCTAGGGAGCCCAATTAAGAAAATAGAGATGTTTTACAGATGTTAGGGGATGATCCGAATGCAACGGTGATGACTGAGCGGTTCGGGTTCGGGGTAGTTTAGGACACGCGCGAGGGGTCGATGCACTGTGCAAAGAGGGGTTAGGTGAACGAGGTCAAGTGTGTGGTTGGGCTGAGAAGAGAGAGGAGGAATGCAACCCGGCAACCGTTTTCGAAGACCGAAAACGTCCGACGTTAGACCGGCTATATTGCCACTATAGTTAACCGTTGGGGCGTCAAACGGACTCCGAATGCGATGAAACTTGGCAGGTGACCTACTAACAACATAACTACACCACATGCCAACTTTCATCCCAATCCGGGAACATTTTCTATCCAATTATAAAATACTATTTCAAAGGTGCCGCGGGCGCGTGCAAGTGTTTCTGGGCTCAGAACGGACAACAGAAGGAACTGGGGAAACCCGGACGGATGCAAGTTTCAAAAACATACAAATGCAATGCGGATGATGACATGGCAAGATGCAACATGCAAGCGAATGACAAGGCAACAACACGAATAACTGGAAGACACCTAGCGTAATGGTCTCGGGGCGTCATAGACCCCTTCTTCCTTGCCGCTGTACATAGTGTGGGCAGAATGGCCTCCGGTTGCCCACCGAACCACACCCCAAGAACCTTAAGTTATAATTTACTTTTTCCACATGCATTTCTCTAGCAACATGTGGGCTTTTTCCGCTTCTTCACTCGAATCTAGGTGTTGGATCAAACAGGAAAGTAGTGGGGAAAGTTGTATAGCATGAATCTAGGACGTGGTTCAAAGAGGAAAGGAATAGGGGAAATTAGTGGGGAAAGTTGTATAGCATGAATCTAGGACGTTGTTCAAAATGGAAAGGAAGGGGGAAAGTAGTGGTGAAAGTTGTATGGCATGAATCTAGGACGTGGTTCAAAGAGGAAAGGGGGGGGAAGTAGTGGGGAAAGTTGTATAGCATGAATCTAGGACGTGGTTCAAAGAGGAAAGGAAGGGGGAAAGTACTAGTACAGACTGGCTATCGAACACCTACATTGGTCGAAAAGGGAAAACAATGACAAACGCAGTATGCACATCTGTAACGAACTGATATTTTTATTTTGGGGACAAGGCTGCAGAGTTTGAGCAGGACTAGATTTGCTGCGCTCACATATGGAAAGGTGTCTAAAGATAACAAAACTGGGACCAACACAAATATGCTCCTTGGTTGTTTGTTCTTTGTTGCAAGATACTATGCATCTCCCCATCATACATCGGTAGATGCACATGGTGCTGGTGCGTCCACTGTCCCGTGCAACTCTTTAGCTGTTGTTAATCTAAGGCCCTGCTTGGTTAAAGAGTCCTAGGAATTTTTTAGTCCCAACTAAAAATTCCGTAGTCCCTACCTGCTCGGTTCAAGATACTAAACATGGACTAGAGGTTATTAAATGACATGCTAAAAGACCATGTTACCCCTAGTAATGAACAAATAGAGATAAGGTGCGATGTGGGGCATGGGCAACTGTTGGAAAAAGTCCCAAAAACACTTCCCTCGGGGTCTTCTTTCTTTAGTCCCAAATTCCCACTTTTAGTCCCAAAAAGTCCCTGTAAACAAACACCCTCTAATAATTCCGCTGCAAAATTGATGCAATGCCATAGCTAAAACAAAATTACATGTTTAACGAATTTTATTGTTAATATAAAGTCTCTGCTAATATGAATCAATGCCACCGTTTGAGAAATGCTACTGTCTTGCTTTCTTTTCCATTTAGATAAGTTAGATGCTTCTTTTTGTTGGCTTCTGTGTCATCCATCGTTATTGACCACTAGTTGTTTCCTTTGCACCTCTATGTAAACATGGTTATCTACTTCACCTTGTTGCTATTGTGACCTTTTGTTGCACTGCACAAAACACTTTTGTTTTAAGAGTGTTTTGTGAAGTTCAACCAAAATGTCTCACCAACAACGTTGCTTGATTGCTTGATCTTAGTGGAACTGCACAAGAGGAGATCTTACTTCCTATCTGTGTTGGCAAATTTGGTTCAGATCGTTGTTTGAATTACGTGTCATGAGAGGTCAGTACTAGCCTTCTTTCACATGATTGTGTAATGTGCTTTCATATGTTGTGCTACTTGTACACTAATGTTGCTTGATTTTAGTGAATAGCACAAATGGAGACAAGACTTCCAATCTGTATGTGCACTGTAATATCCCATTGATGTAAGATAAGTATATTTCACAACTGTTAGCCTATATTTTGCCACTTCCATTAGAAAATTAATGTCTTTGTTTAGTACTATACTTGTGCTCCCTAATTGACATGCCAAATCTTACATTGAAGGCGAAGCTTGTCTGCTATTGAACCAAGTGATGAAGGGGAAGAACAAGCGGAAGAAAAACAAAAATCAACTCCCGGTGCTGTAATGAAGCACCCAAACTGTGATGACACAAGTAATGATATAGTTTTGCATCTTAATTTATTGCTATGGCTGGAACAAGAAATTGCTTTGCCACTGATTTGATGCCACTCTTAATGTAATATGTAATTATCTCTACTTTTGCAAACAGGGATCTTCTTTGAAGATACCATATATTTTAGTGGAACTACACAAGAAGATGTTGGGAACATTAAACTAATCGAGGAGTATATAGTCAGCATGGCAACCATAGTAGATAACAACATATGGTTCTGGAGAAGTGCTTGATTTGTATGCTCTACACAATAAGACTCCAGACAAAGGTTGGTACTCGCCCATGGATTTCATCCATATGATTGAGCTTTGTCATCTCTATTGGGGTTGTGCTACTGTTTAGATACCGTCATGAGAAAGTCGTATTGTCCTTGAGAAGTGCTTCATCTGTGTCGTTTTAAATATTTCCTTTACTTTTTTTCGAGCAAACAGGGATGCTAGCATTTAGTTGTCCTCTTGTCTTTGCACATCAGGATCAACCTCCTCTAAAGAAGAATATGGAGTACGTGAAGTGACTGGTTCTGATTATGCCAGGATGCAGAAGCCCTGTCTATCTTCTCATCAGAAGGAGCGTTTGAAGGATGGCTACATTACTCCCCATAAGACCAAACTAACTTTAGCTCAGAAGGACTGACAGATCTCCATCTTTTTTGCTGTGATGCGCAAGTACAATGTTGTTCTAGGATTCTTTCCAGTGAGTTCCATTTCTTAAAAGTGTGCTCTACATGGACCATGTAGGTGCCTGTTTAAATTGTCAATTCATAGTACAGTTTGCTTTATACTAATCACTTATTTTGTATTTGTGCAATCAGTGGTGCTCAGCTTGATTTCAATGGGAACTACACAAAATGTTCATGAATACATCGAATCATTTATTTGCACCACAAGAAAGGAGGTGCCAATATGTTCAAGGCATTGCAACATATAAAGGTGAAATCGTCCAAGCTACGCGCGAATTTGGTTGATTTTGGTGGAACTACACAAAAAGAACAACTAGTTTATTTAGCACGAGGTGCCATGTCAATGTCTGAACTGATGGCAAACCATGCCCATTCCCCAATCATAGGCATTTGATATTTTGGAATGGGAAAACATTGTCAAGTTTGCTCATTGATGTGTGAAAAACAACACGCATTTGACATTTTGGTATGGGACAAGCTTGTCAAATTTTGATTAGTTCGAATGGGACGCCCAACATCGATCGATTTATCTTTATTCTTTAGTTGTGAAGTAAATATTGGCTCTGACATGTGAATCGCTGAGATGCATAATCATCGATTGTTTTGAATGTTCTCTATTAATTGCCAGGCATGTGTGTTTGAATGCAATGTACAGGAACGCTAAAAAGCTGCTCAAGCTCTTTGTACTCCCTTTGTTCCTTTTTACTTTGCATATTAGATTTATTTCAAGTGAGTTGATTTTACATTGTGAATGTTCATACTTTTTTCGATAATATTGGTCAAAGTAGAGATACATTGATTACAGACAAAACTTGTATGCAGACTAAAAAGGACCAGAGGGGGTACATGTCAAACTGTTGTAAACGAGGTGATCACCCTGGGAATAATGCTAGCATGTAATGTTTTGCATATTCATCCAATGCCAGTGATACAAGAATTCGAACTAATCAAACTAAATTCATTCATACACGGTCGGATTTCATATAAACATGCCAGATTTCATTACATTTCATACATTCTTGAACTAAAAAGGGGTGCGTTGGAGGTATAATTAATTAACCGAAGCTACCCACCTATGTCCGGCTGAGCCGAACAGAAGCTTCTTCTCCAGCGGACCGAGCTTCAGTTACTTAACTGCAGGTGTAGTTGCGTAATAGACATGTGGCCCAGATGCCTGTTGGGCCCACGTATCAGTGACCCATCTGCACCAGCAGTTAAGTAACTGAAGCAGCGTCCTTCTCCAACATAGCTCTTCGCCTCCATGTCGCCGCCAAGAAACTAATCGGCCATCAATGGTCAACCCTCCTAGCTTGACTTGAACCAGAGGGTAGTAGCGGTGGCCTTACTTGGACCCGAGCGGCGGCGACCTACCATGTTCTAATCTTCCTTGTTTTCTATGTGGCGTGACCTCGATGGAGCTAGTGATGTCCTCTGTCTCGCTGCCGGTGGGGTGTGCCTCGGCGGAGCAGGGGAAATCCCCCCTTGTTGCCGGCAAGGTGGAGCCTCGTCTAAGCCAGCAATGTCCTATGCCTTGTTGTTGGCGGGGCGGGGCCTCGGCGGAGTAGGGCCTCGTCAAAGACGGAGAGGTCATCCGCCTCGGTGCCGGGGGGTGGCGCCTCAGTGGAGCCAGTGATGTCCTCTGCCTCGTTGTTGGTGCGATGGATCCTCGGTAGAGAAGGGCCTTGCCGAAGCTGGCGAAATCCTTTGCCTCGGTGCCGGCGGGGCGGGGCATCGACGAAGCCGACGGTGTCCTCTACCTCATTGTTGGCTCCGCGGGGCCTTGGCTGAGTAGGGCCTTGTCGACGCGAGCAGAGCGGGGACTCATCGGAGCCGGCATTGTCCTCTGCCTCATCCTCGGTCTCGCCAAACAGCGCCTCGCCATCATGCGGTTCCACCAGCGGTTAAGGCGGCCCTCGCGGGCGGAGCGGTATGAGTCAAGCAGCGCCTCCTACTCCGCCCGCTCCACGGGGATCTGCTCCTCCGCTTGCAGGTGCTCATAGAGGAGATGGTGGCTGTAGGAAGCGTCGGCCTGCGCCTCCCGGAACTGGTCCTCACGCTTCTGCCTCACCGTGTCCATGTATTGGGCACGGGCCTCGGTGATGGTCATGGTGCAATGCACCGGCAAGGATGGCGCAGAAGAGGGGGTTGGCGCCGAATCATCGACTACCATGTTCTCCATTGGGACGTAATCATCCTCCGGCTGCCTGCCAGCTTGGTCCGTTGTCTGCCCGTCTCGAAGAGCGCTGGAGCGCGAGGAATCCATGGTGGGAAATAGTGGTGTGGACAGGAGAAAGGGAACGGAGGCGGATGATTGCGGCTATGGCCGGTGTAGAAGTTTATATAGAAATGGTTGGCGGCGGAGGGATAGACGTGTGGCACTCGAGTAGCCGCCTCGGCAACCACGTATCATTAATGTGTGTAGCAGACGGGCGGTCGGACGACACTTGTGTCATTTGAAGGCGGAACAATCGTCTGCACCGGGAAGCGGGGCGGGTGGCACTGACCGTTTCGGGCAGAAAGCGCGCGCTGGCGAGGGAGGCGGTCTGGGTGGGCCAGGGCAGTCAGACTCGTGCATGGCAGCGGGTCGGTCCAGTAGTTAGACATGCTGGCTCGCCAATGAGTTCACCGAGCTGAGCAACGACAATCAGACGATGGACATAGCTTCCGACAAGCACTACTGGAATCAGCTACTTTTCCATCTGCCAGCTCTTTGCCGTCAGCTAGCAGAGGGCAAAGAAGCTCTTTGCCATGAGCTACCCAAAAGCAGACGACAAAGAACTTGCTGATGGCAAAGTCCTTATTTGCCATCAGCCAGTTCTTTGTCTTCCGCTAGCAGACGACATAGATTCTTTGCCGTCGGCTAGCAGACGGCAAAGAGGGAGGGGGCCCCACTGACGAGCTTCTTAAAAAAACTTAACGGCCCCCCTCTTTGTCGTCTGCTAGCGGACGGCAAAGAGCCAAAAAGCAGACGGCAAAGGGCGGCGGACGGCAAAGATTTAACATATCTAACAGCCGCGCCCCACCCTGCCCTCTCTCTCTGTTTCTCTCCCTCTTCACACGCGCGCCGCCGCCCCCACCACTCGCCGCCGACCCGTCGCCCCACCACCCCGCCGCCCCACCGGCCCCCCGCCCCGGTGCCACCGCGGCCCCGTCGCCCCTGCCGCCCTGCCGTCTCGGCGCCACCGCGCCCCGGCCCCCGCGCCCCACCGCCCCGGCGTCGGCCCCGTCGCCACTACCGCCCGGCGTCGTAGCCCCACCACCCGGCGCCCCACCGCCCCCCCGCGCCCCACCGCCCCGGGCCCGACCACGTCGCCACTGCTGCCCAGCGCCGCCGCCCTAGGCCACCCCCCCCCCTCCTCCACCGGCCCTGCCCCAGGTGAGCTCTACCTCCTCTTATTTTTCCTTTTTTCTGTTTTTTTAGTTTTAGGTTTATGTTTAGTTTAGATTTAGTTTTAGTTTTATGTTTAGGTTAGTTTTAGTTTTAGGTTTAGGTTTAGTTTAGTTTTAGGAAAGAAGAAGAAGAAAAAAAGAGGAGAGGAGGAGAAGAAGAAGAGGAAAAAGGAAAGGAAGAAGAAGAAGAGGAAGAAGAAGAAAAAAGAAGAAGAGGAAGAAGAAGAAAAGGAAAAAAGAGGAAAAAGGGAAGAAAAGGAAGAAAAGGAAGAAGAGGAAGAAGAGAAAGAAGAAGAAAAGGAAAAAAGAGGAACAAAAGGAAGAAAAGGAAGAAGAGGAAGAAGAAGAAAAGAAAAAAAAAGAGGAAAAAAACCCGACACGACACGGCACCCCGACCCCGACCCAGCACCCCGACACGACACCCCGACCCCAAGACCCTGACCCCGACACCCCGACCCCGACCCCGGCCCCGAGCCTGACACGACACCCCGACCTCGACACCGACACGGCACCCCGAACCCGACCCGGCACCCCGACCCGACACCCCGACCCCGAGACCCCGACCCCGACACCCCGACCCCGAGCCTGACCCGACACCCCGACCCCGACAACTGACCCCCTGACCCCCTGACCCCGACACCCCGACCCCGACATGACACCCCGACCCCGGAGCAGCACCCTGACCCCGACACGGCACCCCGACACCGACACGACACCTCAACCCCCCGACCCCGAAACAGCACCCCGACCCCGACATGGCACCCCGACACCGACACGATACCCCGACCCCCGACACCTCCCGAAAAGGTGTTTGGCCTTCCAGAGGCCGACGGGGTCATATATTTGTGAATTATTAGTTAGGTCATATATTTTTCGATTTTGTTATGAAAAACATCATATATAATTGTGTCGATCGGGTAGTTTGAAATGTGCAGTTGTTTCATCGCTGCGAGGTTTGGTGTTCGACGACCTCGCCGTGCGTTTGACGAGCTGCCCTTCGTTCGTGGGTGAGCACAAATGACATGTCCTCCTCCCCCATTAATTACTTGATCTATTCGGATGAAACTTGATAGCTAGCTATATATGTGTCTTGAATCATCAGTATGCGTAACCAGATGTGTCTCCCGTTCGAAAGCGTCATAGTTATAAATATGCATGCATTTTCATATTTATAACCTTGATTCTTTCAAATTGTCCAACAGTATCCATGGACAGCCCAAGTATGTGTAGATTGGGTTCGTTTTCCCATATGCCTTGCTCTGGATCCGACGCATAAATTTCGCTAGTGCCTCCCCTGTTGTTCTCCGGGTACATATCCTCTCTGTTTATTGCAGAGACGTGTATCAGGAGAACAGCGGGGAGGTGCTGCCGAAATTTTGCGTCAGATCCGGAGCATAGCATGGGAAAATGAACCCAATCTACACATACATGGGTGGGATTAGGACCTATCATTACCTATTAGACTGTAGGTTGCATGGACATAATAAAATTGACAAAGTAGATCAACTGATGAATATATACATGGTGAATTACAGATATAATTGTTGTGTGTCCAGTAGCTCTGAAAGTCAAGATGAGTGATCCTGCGTGGATGTATACCGGTCACACTGGTCAGAACAAATGGAGCGCTGAATGGTTCACAAAAACCAAGGGGTTTGTGCAAGCCGCATTTGCAAATGGCCAGAAGAAAACTTGGTGCCCCTGTTTCTGGTGCGGCAATTGGGAAAAGAGGACAGAGGCTGAAATGGGCAAACACCTGCAGAAGAGTGGTTTTACGCCCGATTATATGGTGTGGACATTTCATGGTGTGTCTGCCCAACGTGACCGAGCTGAGGTGGATCGTCGTCGCACCGACAAGCATGGTACCAGGATGGAAAACATCGTGCAAGACTATGATGATGCTCGGAATTCGGACGAGGAGATGGAGGAATCTGCAAAGGCCTTCAATGAAATGTTGGAGTCTTCAAAACGTCCGCTCCACGAGCACACTGAGCGTTGTCAGTTGGATGCCATCTCACAAGTAATGGTTCTGAAGGCTCAGTTCAACTTGGGCAGAGAATGCTATGACGCAATTATGACAGTATTTTGACGATTGCTACCCAAAGGCCATGTAATGCCTGCAAACCTCTACCAGTCGAACAAAACCCTGTGTGCACTAAAGATGCCCTATGAGAAGATACATGCCTGTGAGAAAGGATGTGCCTTATTTAGGCTTGACTATGCAGACTTGAACTATTGTCCCATTTGCATGTCTTCCAGGTATATTGTGGTAGACAACAGTATGGGTGAGAAGACACAGACCAAAATCCCCGTTAGTGTTCTTTGGTATATGCCAATCGTACCAAGACTTCAATGTCTTTTCATGGTCGAAGAGATGGCCAGACAGATGACATGGCACAAAACAGGCAAAAGAACCGAACTAGATGCAGATGGGAATCTGATGATGGTACACACATCAGATGGTGTTGCGTGGAAAAAGTTTGATGAATTACATGCTGACAAAGCAGCAGATCCAAGGCATCCTCGAGTCGGCATCAGCACGGATGGGTTCAGTGTGCTTGGTATGACGGCAGCCCAATACAGTTGTTGGCCCGTATTTGTCTTTCACTCAATCTCCCCCCCGGACAGATTATGCAAAGAAAGAACATTTTCCTGACGTTGATAATTTCATGGCCCAACTATCCGGGGAAAAATATGAATGTGTACATGCAGCCGCTTAAGGACGAATTGCAAGAAGCCTGGGATAATGGGTTCAAGACATACGACGCCTATAGCAAACGGAACTTCATAATGCTTGTCTGGTACATGTACTCAATGCATGACTTGCCGGCGTATGCGCTATTCGTTGGCTGGTGTGTGCATGGAAGGTTCCCGTGCCCCACATGCAAGGGAGCTCTTGAGTTTCGTTGGCTTCAAGCCGGTCGCAAGTTTTCTTGCTTCGACATGCATAGACAGTTTCTGGATCCTCGCCATAAGTTCAGGAAAGACAAGAAGAACTTCATCAGAGGTAGAGTTGTCAAAAACTCTGCACCACCTGCATTGACAGGCCAACAGACCCTCGATCAGTTAAACGCTCTCGAGCGAGGTCCACAGCGTCGAGGGTACTTCAAGGGGTATAATATTAAGCACGCGTGGACTCACAAAACATGCTTATGGGATCTGCCTTACTTCAAAGACCTCCTTTGCCCACACAACATCGACGTGATGCACACTGAGAAGAATGTCGCCGAGGCACTTTTTGGTACATTGTTCGGCATAGATGGGAAGTCAAAGGATAATACTAAGGCTAGACTCGATCTGGAGGCGCTATGTGATAGGCCGTTACAAAACATGAAAGAACTGAAAGCAAAGCAGAACTGGACGAAGCCAAAGGCATGGTTCAATCTTGGATGGCCAGCTATGAGGGAAATTATCTTGTGGGTGTAACAATAGTTGATGTTCCCCGATGGGTATGCAGCGAATCTAAAGAGGGCAGCGAATCTTGATAAATTGAAGATATTTGGTCTCAAGAGTCATGATTGGCACATATGGATTGAGCGGGTAATGCCGGTGATGTTGCGTGGCTTCATCCGTGAGGATGAATGGCTAGTACTGGCAGAACTCAGCTATTTCTTCCATGTTCTTTGTGCGAAAGAACTATCTCCTGGCGTGCTAGAAGAAATGGAAGAGTTGGCGCCGGAGTTGATCTGCAAGTTAGAGAAGATCTTTCCATCGGGCTTCTTTAATCTAATGCAGCATTTGATTTTGCATCTCCCGACCGAGGCAAGATTGGGGGGGGCCCGTGCAAAATCATTGGTGCTACCCAACTGAGAGGATGCAGAAGACGCTTCGAGAAAAATGTAAAAATAAACGTACAATTGAAGCATCGATGGCTAATGCATTCATCACAGAGGAGGTGGCAAACTTCGTAACAGCACACTACGAAGCCAAAAATCGTCATTTGCATAATCCGAAGCCTCGGTACAATGCTGACGACCCTAAAAAGGGTGGATCCAACCTTAGCCTATTCAAAGGGAATCTTGCACCAGCTAGTGTTTCACATCCAGTATCTTTGGATAACGAAGAATGGCAGACCATTTCGTTGTATATCTTCAATAACCTGATAGAAGTTCGGCCGTACATCGAGTAAATTCTCGGTACATTGTTTCGCAACTTCTATTTCCTTTGAACTGCTCTTATTCTTGGATATGTCATATAGTCGATATGTCGCCATATTCTCGTATGGAGCGGAGATCCAAAAGGATTCTGTCGAAGAGTATGAGCTTCTCGCAAAGCAAGGAGGCAGCTATCCCGGTTGTATCTCTTGGTTCAAACAAACGGTAATTTCTATTAGACAATTTCATTTCATTCGCTAATTTGTGCGTAATGCAATAATCCTTTCATATTAAACTTGTAGGCTAATTCAGAGTCTATGGACGCCGAATTGAGACGAGTCGCTAATGGTTTTGACTATAAGGTCCGTTCATTTGACAAGTACGACATCAACGGGTATCGCTTTCATACCTATGGAAAAGAGCTATCTATGGCCGACCGAAAGTCTACAAATTGTTGTGTATCTGCTATCGGCGAAGGAGGTACCGAGTATTATGGGAGAGTTGAAGCAATTTATGAACTTCTGTTCTATGGTGAAAGCCCACCGAATGTCGTAGTCTTCAAATGTTATTGGTTTCAGCCGAAGGAGACTAGAAGGACTCATGAACATATAGGGCTAGCTGAAATCAACCAAAGCACCCATTTAGATGTTCCTGATGTCTATATTACGGCTCAACAGGCGACCCAAGTATTCTATCTACCGTGGGCCTGCCAAACTAATCCAAATCTGAAAGGTTGGGATGTCGTTTATGAAGTGCCACCATGTGCTAGAATTTCTCCCCCAAAGGAAGAGGATTATGAACCTCACATTAACCCAGACACATATGAAGGAGAATTCTTCCAAGAGACACGTCTTTCCAAAAAGTGTTTCAAGAACCGCTATACTTCACCCCAAAACATTGAAGTAGATAGCGACAATGAATCCGACATCACCCCAGAGGAGGAACAAGAAGAGCCGGAATAAGAAGAGGTTACTGTTGCGGATGACCTATCAATGCTTGACCGATTACATCAAGGTGGCCTTGCACATGTTGATGCCAATGAACCCTATGAGCCCATCATTGATTATAGTGATGATGATGATTATGCATTTATTGATGATACTGATTGAGATTATTAGTAGTGTCAGGTATTCAATTTTTTTATGTTGTACTTGATGATGATACACTCAAGTGATATACATATTATTATTCATGTTGGTACTTTTTTTGTTGTACTAATTTCGTTTATTCTTTGTCATGGCAGGTGTTGAAAGATGGTGGGCGCTGGTCGGGAGCGCGCCGAGGCCCCTTCTTCATCGGCGTGTGGTGCGAGGTCTTCCATTCCACACGCACCTCTCCGCCGAGCATTGCTGGACAGTATGGCGACACCGCCGGGCCCTTCTTCGTCGACCGCGGTGCCCAGCAGGGGACGAGGTGAGAAGAAGAGAGGAGGTGGAGCACGTGGTCGCGGGAGAGGAGGTAGGGTGACTCTTACGGCGCCTTCCTCGGCGCCGCCCCCAGCTGTTTCACCCGGGCACGTGACTGCTAGGGTGGACTCGTCTGAGGAGGAGGCTACACGGATTCCGGTCCATGGGTCTTTGGCCTATGAGCCTCGGGTCGACGGGCCTTCGGCCCATGAGAGTTGGGCCCATGAGACCCTAGAGGAGCACACGTATGGATGGGGTACCTGGTCGGGTCAGCCTGAGGAGCCGAGTGGCCATGCTGATGATGGTGGGCAGCCGAGTGGCCATGCTGATGATGACGGGGAGCCGACTGATTTTGAGGAGGAGGGGGAGGAGGGGGGCAACGTCTACCAGCGTGGTGCTACACGGCTCCCGTCCGTGCCGGCGACCCGCGAGATGAGGTGGTTGATTTTCCCAGATGGGGAGAGGTAAGTGCATTTAATCTTTTTGCACCTTCTGCATTCATGTTTCTTCAAATAACTAATGTGTTGGCCTTGTCATGCTGCAGGGGTTGGGACCACCATGAAAGTGTCCGCCGGCCCAACTCCATCCTTGGAGTTCTGATTCGGCAAAACTTCCCGGGGTTTGTCACATTGCCTGGTGAGGGTCGGCTTCCAGAGGTTGGATTGAGTTGGGAGCACTACTTGGCTGCCCCGGCCCCGCCGGGTGAGATTATCGACGGTGTCTTGTGCAGGACGAGGGCAGACGTGGTGATCAGAAAGTTCTGGGTAATTTCTCCTTTACACAATTAAAAATCTTCAACTGGCTAGTTATTAATTGTACTAATCAATATTGTCTCATTTGATTGTAGACATTCTATAGGTGTGAGGAGGGATACGAGGAGGAGGCGGCAAATGTTATCGACAAGGAGTGCAAGCGCCTACTTCAGAACTTACGGCACGAGGCTCGGGTGTAGGGTGTTCGAGACTACTACGCCGGGCATGGTATCAAGAAGCCCAAGCAGGAGTGCCACAATAAGTTCTTGAGTAAGGAGCAGTACATGAAGGTAATTCTTAAGGCCATGTACTTACTTCCTTCATTTAATAATTCATAGCCGTAGCGCTCAAGTTTCTATTTGCTAACTTAGGCCCCTCCGAGATGGTGTGCGGATCGGATGGATTGTTGGGAGGTGTTGGTCAATGTGTGGTGCTCAAAAGAATGGCGGGCCACCCACAACGAGGCCAAGGACAAACGTGACCAAATGGAAGGCGTGCCACACCACCAAGGCAGCTCCAACTTATTTCAGTATGGGCGGAACTGGGTATGTGGTTTGCTTCATGATTCATGCAATTCATACATCATGCTAGCTTTAGCCCTTTAATTACTAATTTACTTTGTTTCTCTCTTTCATGCACGCTACAATAAGGCGGATAAGGTGCCAGAGGTGTACGACCTGTATGCCATGGCCCACACTGGCCCTTACAAGAAAGTCAAGGCATTCTCTGCGTCTGACCTCGATGATCCAAAGAACTTTACCAACATCTCCGCCCACGACAAGCTCGTGCAATATAGAGATCAGGGGAAGGCGAGGAAAGGGGAGGACTTTAACCCGAGCCAGGGTCCCATTGATACAGAGCTGCTGATGATATCTGGTGGCGGGAGGTCCCATGGCTCCATAGCCATGGGAGATGGACTTATCCGTTGTCCTAGCACTCTCCCGGAGATCAAGGTGCGCCATTCGAGCTCCGCTCCTGAGATAAGGCCTCGTGAACGGCAAGTCCAACTCGCCTTCAAGGTTAGTTATCTTTCTCCATTACATTGTGTGCGCTTCCATCAATGATTACCAATGGTCATGTGAGTGGTGTTGCAGGCTGCTATACAGAGTGAGAGACATAGAATGGAGAAACTTCTTGCGGAGGCGGCGGAGAGGCAGCGGGAGTTGGAGGAGAGGACGACAAAGATGTTGGAGGAGGAGAGGGCACGAAATGACATGCAGGCAAGGGCCATATACGAGCTCCTTGTGAAAACCAAATATGCACTCTGTGTGCGAGAAGTTCGGTCAGACCGCTCCGCCGATGCCAGTGATTGCTCCTGGGAGCATGGTGAGTTTAATTTGAATGGACATTACTTGCTAGTCTTAACATTTGAGTGTCATAATGCTAACGAGACATTGGAAATGATCTTTGGTGCAGCTTAACTCCAGAAACGCATCACACGATCCTTCTCCAGCTAGCGGCGCGAGCCAGCCCGCTCCTACACCTCCCTGATCATGGTAAGTTTCTCTAGTGTTTTGCTTAACAAATGCATAAATACCTAGACTTACCTTTATTTCCTCCAATATGCTTACCATAATGACCTAGAGTTAGCTTCTTTTCCTCCAAAATGACTTAATAAGCGTACTGACCTCATAAACCATCCATTTTACCTAAGTTAGATCTAAAACGATATGTACTTAGCTTACTTATGTCAAAAATTGCATAATTAGCTTAGTTAGCTCATAAACGATCCATTTTACCTAAGTTAGCTCTAAAATGATTCATTTTACCTTAGCTTACAAGTGATCCAATTTATCCAAGTAAGCTCTAAAATGACCCTGTTTACGTAGGTTAGCTCCTAAATGATCCATATTACCTACGTTAGCTTTAAAATGACCCATTTCACCTAGGTTAGCTCCAAAATGACCCATTTCACCTAGGTTATCTCAAAAATGACCCATTTCACCTAAGTTAGCTCAAAAACGATCCATTTCACCTTAGTTAGCTCAAAAACGTGGCATTTCACCTTAGTTAGCTCATAAACGACCTCCAAAATGATCCATTTCACCTAGGTTAGCTCATAAACGACCCATTTCACCTAGGTTAGCTCATAAACGACCCATTTCACCTATGTTCGCTCATAAACGACCCATTTCACCTAGGTTAGCTCATAAATGACCTATTTCACCTAGGTTAGCTCATAAACGACCTATTTCACCTAGGTTAGCTCATAAACGACCCATTTCACCTAGGTTAGCTCATAAACGATCCATTTCACCTAGGTTAGCTCATAAACAATCCATTTCACCTAACTTAGCTCATAAACGATCCATTTCACCTAAGATAGCTCATAAATGATACATTTCACCTAGGTTAGCTAATAAACAATCCATTTCACCTAAGTTAGCTCATAAACGATCCATTTCAACTAATTTAGCTCATAAATGATCCAGTTCACCTAAGTTAGCTAATAAATGGCATATACTTCTTCTTCTAGTCTTCTTCTTCTTCTTCTATTCTTTTTCTTCTAGTCTAATTCTTCTTCTAGTCTTCTTTTTCTAACTTTCTTATTTGTCATTTTGCAGGTTTCATTCACTTCATGGAAGCCAGCTTGCTATGATGGATTGCTTGTTTTTTCCTTTGATGCACTTCTTGTATTCTCCTCGCTTGCTAAGATGGAATTAACTTGCTATGACGAAACTAGATTGCTATGATGAAACTTTGCATATTGTAATATGTATGGATCGATGGAACTATGTGCAACCTACTATGTATGTATGGATGGATATATATGTGCTGGATATTTATTATGTTGGATATATATGTGCTGGATATTTATTGTGAAAGACTCCTGTGATATATTTGTTGTGATAATTGTTGGATATAAGAAAAATAGAATAAAAAAGAGGCAGTGCAGGCTCTTTGCCGTCCGCGGCAGACGGCAAAGACCCCTCTGCCGTCGGTGGCAGACGGCAAAGGGGGCACGTGGCGCCCACCTGTGCTTCCTGAGAGATGGGCCATTTGGAAAATTTGCCTACCGTGGCGGATGGCAAAGCTAAGCTGATGGCAAAGACTTCGCCTTCGCTGTCCGCCGTGGCAGACGGCAAAACACAGCGGGCGCTGACGCATTGCTGACGTCAACTGGCGCACGACAAAGAGGCGCTCAAATTTGCCGTCAGCTGGCGGACGGCAAAGGCCGCCGTTAGCCGCCTAATGGACTAACGCTAGTATGTTGCCGTCCCTCCTCTTTGTTGTCCGCGTTGTAGGCAAAGGACTCTTTGTCGTCTGCCATAAAAAGCAGACAGCAAAGGACCTGTTTGCCGACCCTGTCTTTGTTGTTCCTGTTTGCCGTCTGCCGCTGACGGCAAAGCTGTTTGCCATCCGATGTCGGCGCCTTTGCCATCCGCCGTGGCTGACAGCAAAATACTGGATTCGAGTAGTGAAGGAGCCAGCGCCACTCTCCAAGCCAGCCCATGCTGTGTTCGCCATCGAGCAAGTGCGACCGCACTTTGACGCCCTAATGGGAGAAGAGCTACTAGCATAGGAGGACATGTGCTGCAACCACTGTCTCCTGAAACGAGCATCAGTGAACAAGTGAATGACAATGCCATCACGGACATGTGGCCCTATGATCCTGGCTTCCCGAATAAGCAGCGGCGCTGTATCAGACCATCCGTAGGTCCCGCGAGGCCCTCTCCATCGTCCTGCAAGTTGTTGCACTCACCGTGGCGCCACTATCTCGCATTGTCAATATGGTCAATGGACATGAGGAATGAGGAGATGAATTTACTTGGAGAGGATGACAGTGGGGACCCAGCAGGGCCATAGTTGCACGTACGCAAGTGCCTCCATATTATATACAACTATATTTTTTGCATCCTCCTGGTTTCCTGACATCACGGTCCCACACCATTGTCAACTATGTAGTCAATAAACAAGAGAATTGCACAAGGAGCGTCCGACAGTTGCGACCAAGCAGCTCGAGCAGTATTTGTATTTTTGAGTTGTGAGCACTTCAGAGTTTTTCTTGAGTGATGTTTTCGTTGTTGTTCAGAGGAGAGCAGGGTATTAACTGGGCGGGCTGTGGCCCGTCTAGGCCAGGCCAGATATCCAGCCCAGATATTAATCGTTTTCAAGCTGAAAATGGCTAGCCCAGCTATACTTTTTTTTGAGGAATACCCAGGCAAGGTCAACTTGTTATTCTCCGCCCCGCTGGGCTGCAAATCTTTCCTAGGAGGGATGCATTAGGCTTAACAAGAAAAATGGCTTCAAGAAATAATAACTGGGATGTAATTATAAAAACTGGGTAGTAACTATAAAAAATGCACCAAACACATAATTAGTTTATAAAATATTATTTTTGGATTTTGAAAATTTTAATTTCATTAATTGTTTCGCGCACAATATTTCATTGGATTTTTACGTAATACAAATTTATATTGAAAATGTATTTAATCTGACTAGAAATTTCGGGATAAAAATATTTCGGATCTCATCAAAATGTGGGAAATTTTATTGAATTCTGTTTTCAACGGTTGGTTGAAATTATCAATCGTTGTCCTAGCTAGAAAATGGGTTGTACTTTTAACAAACTGTAAATGGGATGTAGTAAATTCCATTAGAATTCAAAAATGGGTTGTACATTCTTACAAATTGCAAATGGGTCGTAGTAAATTCCATTATAATTCAAAAATGGGATGTACATTCTTACAAATTGCAAATGGGCTATAAGTTCTCTGCAACACACTTGTGGACCTACTAAGTTGATGAGTCCCCTAGAAAAGTAAGTTGACGCGTATGCAAGGCTTTGTCAACTTATAGTCAACACACGGTTCTAGCAGCAGTGGTCGTTGGATGTCCATCCAACAGATGTCGTGCTTCTTCTTCAATCTCGGATACTCTAGTTTCAGCCGCCCAAAAAATGATTCCTCCCCCTGACATCTAGGCGCACTGTTTCAGAGGCTTACCTGCGGGCCTACTAAGTTAACACGTACCAAGGGCTTTGTCAACTTAGTCAATATAAACGATTCTAGCTGCAGTGACCGTACAATGTCCATCCAACGGCCGTCGTGCTTCTTCATCTCTAGTCTTCTTGCTCCATCCGCCGAAACCAGTGTCGCTCGTGCTGCCCGCTCCTGCCTCTCGTGTCCGGCTGTGCTGCCACCCCTGGCCATACCATCCCTCTATACTCACCCACACCTCCTATTATTCTCCGGCGATGGCAGCCTCACACCACAGCCAAAGCAGTCAACCCACGTACTCCCCTCCGCGCGGGCATCCACTGTCGCGTCTTCCCCAGCTCCGCGTCGTCCCCTTCCTAGGCCTCGCTGTTATCCACCGTCCTGTACGTGGAGAGGCTGACATCTGGGTCCACGGCTGCAGCAAGGAAGTGCCTCCTTATTACGCAGAAAATAATGATTCCTCCACCTGACAGCAGGGACCCAATGGACGAGCCACCATATTACGCAAAAAAAGTTTCCCCCTGACTGCTGGGACCCACCACTACATATTCGCACACCTGGAAGTGCGTCCATATTACGGGCAAAAAATGATTCGCCCCCTGACTACTAGGACCCACCAGCTGCATCTTCGTACGCAAGGAAGTGCCTGACAGTCGGGACCCACCTGGTCGAAGCGTACGTAGTGTTGCCATTCTGGTCACGAATGTGTACGTACAGACTGGTCGATCGGTCTGTCTACAGGCTGCAGCAATGAACCATGGCCGTGTAAGGAAGGGCACGTGTCATACTAGAGGCGCGCACGTGTCGTAGTAGAGGCACTCACATAGCATGTACACATACGCACATCGGCTAGGGTGCAAGAGAGTAAATACGGCCACATACGTATGTACAGGCAGGGTCTCGAGCACGTACTCGCGCATATATATATGGACGGCTAGGGCTTGTGTACATGGAGAGGCAATAGATGGGAGCAACGGTGTCTTGTTCATCGGGCAGCGAACTGGCTGGGTCGGAACGGAGAAACAGCGTCATGTCCATGGGGAGGCAACGAAATACGTGGTGTTCATCGGGAGCCAACTGGCTTGGACGGAGCAGCCGATGGAAACGAGGCCTGCCATACCGCAAAACGAAGGAAACGGCCTTGTGTTCGACCGGCCATGGTAGAAATTCATTGGGAGGGGTCTGGCGTACTGCAAAACGGAGGAAATAGACTTATTTTGGACCTCCTACGGTCAAAACGGGGTCCTATTGATCGGGAGGAGTGTGGCGTACCACAAAACGGAGGAAACAGACTTGTTTTGGAGTGCTACGGTCGAAACAGGGGTCCTGTTCATCGGGAGGGGTGTGGCGTACCACAAAACAGGACTCCACGAGATACTGTTCATCTCCACCGTCGACCTCCTCCAACCTCCATGAGCTACTATTCATCCACCGTCGACCTCCTCCAGCCTCCACCTGCGACTGTTCATCCACATGCTCATGTTCATCCAGCCTCCACCGCTGCTTCACCCGCTACTGTTCAACCAGCTCTCTTCACGGGGTCCTGTTCAACCACCTGTAACGCCCTCAATGCAGTTATATCTCCCACGTGTCGAAGCACGACTTAGAGGCATAACCGCATTGAAAGCAATGTCGCAAGTGAGGTAATCTTCACACAACCCATGTAATACATAAGGGAAAAAATACATAGTTGGCTTACAATCGCTTCTTCACACAATACATGAATAAAGCATTACATCATCCAAATGCAATCAAGGTCCAACTACGGAACCAAAATAAAAGAAGAACCCCAAGTGCGACAAGGTCCCCGATCAACCCCAACTGGGCTCCACTACTGATCAACTAGAACGAAACAACACAAAGGACGAGATCTTCAAAGAGCTCTTCCTTGAGCTTGGTTGCATCATCTGCACGGTAACCTTGGAACCTGCAAGCTGGTTTTGGAAGTATATGTGAGTCACGGGGACTCAGCAATCTCACACCCTCGCGATCAAGACTATTTAAGCTTATGGGTAAGGTAAAGGTATGAGGTGGAGCTGCAGCAGCGACTAGCATATTTGGTGGCTAACATACGCAAATGACAGCGAGAAGAGAAGGCAAAAGCACGGTCGAGAATCTATGATCAAGAAGTGATCCTAGGGCAACCTACGTCAAGCATAACTCTAACACCGTTTTCACTTCCTGGACTCCACCGAGAAGAGACCGCCACGGTTACACACGCGGTTGATGTATTTTAAATTAAGGTCAACTTCAGGTTTTCTACAACCGGACATTAACAAATTCCCATATGCCCATATCCGCGGGCACGGCTTTCGAAAGTTCAAATCCCTGCAGGGGTGTCCCAACTTAGCCCATCACAAGCTCTCACGGTCAACGAAGGATATTCCTTCTAGCGGGAAGACCCGATCAGACTCGGAATCCCGGTTACAAGACATTTCGAGAAGGTAAAACAAGACCAGCAAAGCCACCCGAATGTGCCAACAAATCCCGATAGGAGCTGCACATATCTCGTTCTCAGGGCACACTCAGATGATACTAGCTACGAGTAAAACCAACCCTCAAGTTTCCCCGAGGTGGCCCCGCAGGCAGCTCAGTTCGGACCAACACTCAGAGGAGCACTGGCCCGGGGGGGGTTAAAATAAAGATGACCCTTGGGCAGGCCTACCCAAGGGAAAGAAAAGGCTAGGTGGCGAATGGTAAAACCAATGTTGGGCATTGCTGGAGGAGTTTTATTCAAGGCGAACTGTCAAGGGGTTCCCATTATAACCCAACCGCGTAAGGAACGCAAAATCCAGGAACATAACACCGATATGACGGAAACTAGGGCGGCAAGAGTGGAACAAAACACCAGGCATAAGGCCGAGCCTTCCACCCTTTACCAAGTATATAGATGCATTAATTAAATAAGTTATATTGTGATATCCCAACAAGTAAACATGTTCCAACAAGGAACAACATCTCCATGTTCCAACAAGGAACAAACTTCAATCTTCACCTGCAACTAACAACGCTATAAGAGGGGCTGAGCAAAGCGGTAACATGGCCAAACAACGGTTTGCTAGGACGAGGTGGGTTAGAGGATTGGTTCAACAATATGGGAGGCATGACAAGCAAGTGGTAGGTATCGCAGCATAGGCATAGCAAAAGAGCGAGCAACTAGCAAGCAAAGATAGAAGTGATTTCGAGGGTGTGGTCATCTTGCCTAAGATCCCGCAAGGAAGAAGAACGAGTCCATGAGGAAGACAAACGGACATAGACGAACGGATCCTCCCAAACGCGGCGTTATCGGAATCAACCCGAAGAAGGACACCGGAAAGAATCAAACAATCATGGTAAACAACCACCACATAAACATGGCATGATGCACAACCAAGTATGATGCATGTCCGGTTTAATGAAGCATGGCATGGAAAAATGCACAAACAATTCTACAAATTAAGTGGAGCTCAACATGCAACTCCGTTGCATATTGATGAAACACCACATCAATTATTTAGTTCACTCCCGGTTATGTACTCAACAATATTAAATGTTGGTTAACATGGCAAGAGGTGAAGCATGAGTAAACCAAACAATTAGGCAAGTTCAAATGAGGCCGGAACAACAAACAACAATTCCGGTAAATCCTCATATGCATTTAGCAATTTAAAGCAAACAACAGTCTTAACATTTTAAATGTTATTATCATGATGCGAAAGACATATGCAAGTTTTTAGCAATTTTTATGAAAATGTTGATAAGAGCATTAAGAAGCATTTGGTCGTCATGGCGGAACAAAAAGGGTGCCACAGCAACTACAACGGAAATGGTGCCACGGCAACATTCCGGGTGATCCGACAACTCATTGAGATGTCGGTGCAAGAGAAAATGTGGATGAACGGATCATGCGAGGATGGTGGGGTGATCCCGGATACCGGGTTTTCCCATGGGTCGACGGCATGTCAACCAAGGAGGAACGTGCAATGACAACTCGGACACGGTTCGAACATGAGCATCTCAAACATCGCAAGCATTCATTTCACGGACATCGTCTCGGGTTATACCTTCGAGGTGTGCAAACGGGACGGTTCTCGTTCGGTGCCAAGTAGAGGAAGTAGACATTCTCGGGACGTATGTAGTGGAAGTAGTGGGGTACACGACGACGGTAGAGGTACTCGCGGTGGTAGTGGTACACGTTTTCGTAGAAGGACTTGACGAATCCGAGTCACTTGGGGTCGACGGTAGTCGTTCACGTTTTCTAGGAGGAAGTAGAGGTTCTCGCGATCACGGTGACGGTAGTGGTATGTGTCATCGGTAGCTGAACTTGGCGATCCAGAGAGGGTACTTGCCGGTCCCACAACACTGTAACCGTTCATGGCAAAGAACTTGATGCTCACGAGTCTTACAAAACGGTGTGGTACTTGGTGAAGTGCACGTCGATGGTAGTCGAACTAGACGGTTTTTGTTCCTGGGTCTTCGGCGTCGGTAGTCGTTCTAGGCACCGGGTGTCGAGGTACTTGGCGTTCTTGGGATTCCAAAAAAAAGGCAGTAGAGGTACTTGACGCGTCACAATGTAGTCGAACTTGACGAAAAACGGGTCTCCTCGGGACTTGATGCATCCGAGTTCTTATGGTTTGTAGATGTACTCGGCATTCTGAGTCTGGGTCTTGCCGGTCTTGATGGTCCGAAACGAACAAAACACAAATGACCCTGGGTGGCAGCATCAAGGAAGCGATGGTAGTGGTATGCGGTAGGAAGCAGCAGCGGGTCCTGGTGGCCGGCATCACCGGATCTCGTGGATAGGAGGCTGGCGACGAAGCAACAGCGGCGGGCGTCGGGCCATGGACGTCTCTGCCGAAGCCAAAACCATGACAGGGCAACCGGGGATGAGGCAGAGGAGTAGTCAAGCGAAGGGGCGCTGGATGGCGTTGGACTCGACGGCCTGCAGGTCCCTGGCGCCCACACCTTCGGTGCTCAACATGGCGGCAAGGAGGAGTCTCTCCGGCGAGTTGTGGGAGGCCAATGCTCCAGGAGAGGCCACGGGCGGCTGGATTCGGCCAAAGGCGACGCCCTATAGCGTGGGGGCGAGGTGGTGGCGGCGGGAGCTTCGAGCTCGGCTGGCTGTGGCCATGGAGGACGGCGGCGCTGAGGCGAGGCGACGCGCGCATAGAGGCAGGCGCGAACCATGGGGATCGGGCGCGCGGGACTCTCAAGGCAAGGAGGAGGCCATGGATCGGGCGAGAGGAGGTCGAGCAGGGAGCGAGAGAGGAGGATGGGATCGGGCAGCGCGGTGCTGGAGGGAAGGAGATGGGTTCGTGGGAGAGAGGGAGGTTGCGAACGAGGCTCTCTGGTGGCGGCGCTAGGAGGAGAGCTAGGTGCGGACTAGGGTTACCGCACGGCGCGACTGGGCCTTAGAGGCCGGCCCAGAAGAGAGGGGGGTGGTGAGAGGCCTGGTAGCTGGGCTTGTGGGAGAGGGTGGCCTAGGTGGGCCGGTTTGGAGGGAGGCCCAAGTGGGCTGCGGCTGGCCTAAAGTTACAGTTATCTTTTCTCTAATTTTCTACAAGGAGAAAATAAAGAGAAAAGCATAGGGGAAAAGGAGAGGTGCATGAGAAATATAAAAATATCCTCATGACCCTGAATTGGTTTGGAGATTTTTAAAGGAAGTAAAAATAATTCAAGTTTGAATTTAATTCAAACTTGAACCATTTTTAACCCTAACCAAAACAATTTCAAACGAGATGAAATTTGACAGAGAGGCTAGGTACATGGTGTTAGAATATTGGGGAAGAGATGAACATCAAAAGAGAAGGGAAAATGGCACTTGCAGAAATGGAAGAAAAGGGAGGGAAGGAGGAGTGACGGTGCAAGAACCACACATGGAGCATGCAACAAAACAACATGCATGAAAATGACAATGCACATGATGCAAAAATGAATGCAACAGACAAAACAAAACACACAGCGAAACCCGGAAACCCTGGAAGGCATCTGAAACTCCGGTCTTGGGGCGTTACAACACTCCACCACTACGAGAGGATCTCGTCCCGAGATCTAGAATGGCACCGGAGGAACAACAAAAGAGAAAGAGAAAAGGTAAAACTAATTGCTTCTTTGACAAACGAGTGAAACCACGAGCCTTGAAAAGGTTAAGCCATTTCGAGAAAAGAATACAACGGAGATGAACGAAGTTGAAACCACTCCATTAGGAAAGAGGAACGAGGAAGAACAAAGTTGAAAGCACTCTGGTAGGGAAGAGTAATAAGGAAGAACAAATTCGGACAGCACTCCGGTTGAAAAGAGATGCAAGGCTTGATAAGGCGAAAAGAACTTGAACAAAGGGGCACAATACTCCGGTTAAAACAAGATAGGGAAGGAATAAGAATGATATAATTTGGACAGCACTCTGCCTGTAAATGGAAGGAATTGAACTTGACAAGATGGGAGGATACTTGAAAAGAGGACACAACACTCCGGTTAAAAGGATAAGCACGAAAAGAACACGATCCTGATAAAACAAGAAGATGGGTTGAAGAGAGCAACATCACAATGCCTCCAGAACAAAAGTAAGAATGGAATGGAATGAACGAAGGGAACCAAGATCTTGAGAGAGCACGCTTACAACAAATGCTAGAACGGAGTTGTTGGAAAAAAAACCAACAACGAAAAGAATAAGCTTGATATGGTCTTATGGAATACATCTCAAATTATGAGGTGACAACCTGCCACTTACGGGAAAAGAATTGGATTGATATGACCAAGAAGACGAGAAAACTTATTTCGCCGGGAGGATAAATGAAGAACTTGGATCATTTAAAAGCACCATATATAGCAACAATCCTTAGGGAAAAGCTTTAGGTGAAATATAGATGAAGATAGCTCCAATGACGAGATTGATGGATTTAAAATATCTAATTCTTGATAACTTGTGAATCATTGAACACGAAGGAAAATTATCAAAAATGACATAACACCACCTCAAAAGATAAGATAGAACGAATTGGACTTCGTATTACAAGATGAAAAAAACTTGAGCTCCTCTGAAAAAATCTCGATGAACACTTCGAGAAGGAACTAAATCCTTGATGAACCATCATGTAGAACCTCCATGAAGAACTCCATTAAACAAAAGAATGATCAAACGGAAAGAAAGGGTAGTTGAAAACACAATGTAAATCCTTGTACCGATTTAAATGAATCTCCGTGGTGAAATAATTGAAAAAGGTTGGAACTCTGGGAAAAAGAGAAGATGAAACAATTGAAACCGAGAATTTGATGAGCCACCAGAATAGGGAATTGAGTTCACTCGATGAAACAAGAATAAGAATTACATTATGCTTACCCTTCACCAATTAAATTGATGACAAGCAACAGATTTGACATACTACTTATTCTCGTAGAAAGGATTAAGATAAATATAGCGCAAACTTGAGAAGGTCTTCGATGATCCACCGGTAGGATTTGGAAACAACGAATAAATTGATAGAAAAAAAACAATGAAATAGAATTCTTGAATGGACCACCGTAAGAATTAATAACGAACTAAGTAAAGGGGTGAATCAAGAAGCAAGATAACGAAGAGATCCCGAACTGATTAAAGAAAACTTGAATGATGCACCGGTAAGATTTGGAGAGCGAGAGCTGAAAGCTGGAATGAATAAATCTAAGATGATGGGCTCCGGAGAAACAAACTGAGAAGAATCTTGAATTGCTCCGGATAGGTGAAAAGAATTCTCACAATCCAAAAAAAACTATGAGGGGATGGCAACAAGCTAGAATGACGAATCTTTGAGAGAACGGATAAGATATGGATGAAAAACTCTTCTTCGGTCTTAAAAATCTGAGGATTACGACGAGAAACACCACCATGAATTGTTGAGATACTCCGGAATGACGATTTTAAAGGTTGAACCAACGATGAAAAGAAATTAAAGATCTTGGAGAAAGACATTTGACTGATGACAATTCATTCTTATGTCAAACTTCAAAACAATTTAGGATAGCTCCGGGAAAATAAGAAGAGTCAGGTAAGATCCTGGGAAAATACCTATGGGTTAGGGCCCACTCAAAAGAAACACCGTTGAATGATTTAAAAGATAGATTGCGCCGGTTGAATTAAATGACTTGAATGAGATAACATCCTCGAAAGATCTTAAACGACTGCAGAGTGGAAACACGAATCTTCGAGATATCTTGAACACTCCGGAACAATTGAACAGCGAGAGGTGAATGATTAGGAATTGCACCGGCATGAGAAAGCATTGAAACGAGGAAAGGATATGATCAAAAAAGTTTGACTTGAAACCACCGGAGATGAAAAGAATGAAGAATGACGAACTTGAAGCTTCGTTAGAATCTTCATGAGAATCACCGGATAAGAACATTGACGAAAAAGGACTGGAGAGACTTCACAAGAATAAAAGGATACTTGATTAAGAAATCTGGGTCCTTGAAGAGAAAGGGAGGGTGGGCGGGAAAACAAAGGCAATTTAGGACAGATGAAGCAAACACCATTGCGAAGAACTAATAATTAATCTTGCGAATGTTGAAAAGATCGGAACCACTTGAAGAGAGACACACCAGTTGAAAAGGATTGACATGATAATCTCAATTATCAAGAAGGATTGGTAATCACATCGGAGTATGAGCACACCGGTTTGGAAAGGTCTGGAATCAACTCTTGACTTCGAAGCAACTCGAATACCACAACTCAAAACAAAACAAAGTTATGGCTTGCAGAATAAGCCAGAACAAACATATGATAGAGATTTCGTCCGAAGTTCTCGTGGTGGGGCCTACACGGGCTCGATCGTACAGCACCATCATGTACAAGGCAGTGCACATGACATACGAAGCGTCCCCGAGTCGGCATAGCCAAGGACTCTTTAAGACACAACGAGACCACCGTAAAACCAACCGTGAATAGGAGGACCACTAGACGTCGAACCCCAATTTCATATCATACATCTGTCGGAAAGATATCCTAAGAGCTACTTGAATTCCCACTTATAAACTCCTGAAATTTTTCCAGTTATGCAATCAGGTGTTGGGGATACAGGGGAAGCATAATATCCCACCCAAAACTAACAAATCCTACATCCAGCTGTATCCATCCTTCAACATATAACCAACAAACCTTTGAAAATTGACTACCTCAATCTTTGAAAAGCATCTGTTATACGAGTTATGGCAATACTCCCGAACTCCCGCCCTAGTACTAGGTGGCGTCGAGGTTATCTCACCAACAACTGCATAAAAGAGATTTTCGATGTCGGCGAACCTAAACTCAGGTATTCCAGAACTGCAATGATAAAATTGTGACGACAACACCTCGGAGCTCAACTCCCCGGGACACCGCCACAACCCCTAAATGACAGGAGGCACCAAGAACAATGTTCTCGTCACAAAACCATCCGAACGATTCTAACATACCCGCGTGATCCTAAAAAATTTAGTGGAATTTGAGAAGAGAAGAGTCAAAACACTACGTCAGGATGCCTCACCAGAGCGATGAAGGGACTGAGGAGTAAAAAGAATTCCTAACTCTCCGATATATAATTCCTAAATGACTCAAAACATTTTTCTAGACTCAACAACGGCCGCTAATACGATCAAGCAGTGGGGGCTCCTAAGGTCGGGGAAGGCTCTGATTACCAACTTGTAACGCCCACGATGCGGATATATCTCCCACGTGTCGAAGAACGACTTAGAGGCATAACCGCATTGAAAGCAATGTCGCAAGTGAGGTTATCTTCACACAACCCATGTAATACATAAGGGAAAAAATACATAGTTGGCTTACAATCGCCACTTCACACAATACATGAATAAAGCATTACATCATCCAAATGCAATCAAGGTCCGACTACGGAACCAAAATAAAAAAAGAACCCCAAGTGCGACAAGGTCCCCGATCAACCCCAACTGGGCTCCACTACTGATCAACTAGAACGAAACAACACAAAGGACAAGATCTTCAAAGAGCTCCTCCTTGAGCTTGGTTGCATCATCTGCACGGTAACCTCGGAACCTGCAAGCTGGTTTTGGAAGTATCTGTGAGTCACGGGGACTCAGCAATCTCACACCCTCGCGATCAAGACTATTTAAGCTTATGGGTAAGGTAAAGGTATGAGGTGGAGCTGCAGCAGCGACTAGCATATTTGGTGGCTAACATACGCAAATGAGAGCGAGAAGAGAAGGCAAAAGCATGGTCGAGAATGTATGATCAAGAAGTGATCCTAGGGCAACCTATGTAACGCCCCGAGACCATTGCGCCACGTGTCTTCCCGTTATTCGCTGTTGTTGCCATGTCATTTGCTTGCGTGTTGCATCTTATCATGTCATCATGTGCATTGCATCATCATGTCTTTAAAACTTGCATTCATCCCGGTCTCCTCGTTCCTTCCGTTGTCTGTTCCGAGCCCAGACACACTTGCACGCGCCCAAGGCACGTCCGAAATATTATTTTATAAGTGGCTGGAAAATGTTCTCGGAATGGGATGAGAGTTGGCGTGTGGTCTTATTATAGTGTTGATAGACCGCTTGCCAAGTTTCATCGCATTCGGAGTTTGTTTGATGCCCAACGATTAACTATAGCGACAATATAGTCGGTCTAACGTCGGACGTTTTCGGTCTCCGAAAACAGTCGTCGGGCCTCTCTCTCTCTTTTCTTCTCTCAGCTCGAGCCCTTCTGCACAGCCCACTACCTACCGCCAGGTCCAACCTAACCTCTCTCGTCAGCCCGCGGCCCTCCTCGCGCGCGCGTCCGAAAATTGTCCCGGACCCGACCCGAGCTGTCGCCACCGTTGTGTCCGGAGCATCCCCAAACGTCTACAAAACGTCAACGTTTTCTGATTTGGACTTCCTAGCTATTTTATTCGCGATCGTTCGATTGTGATCGGAGGGATCCGATAGCCCCAACTTAATCCACCTGCCATTTAAATACACAAGGTCCAACCCTAAACATCAGGTACCTTGTCCCATCCTACCTAGCTCCGCCGCCACTCCCTCGGGATCCTCTCATTCCAATTTGCCCAACCACAGTGCTGCCTCCACCTACCAATCCATCGATCCACCCAACCAGAGCCCTCCCATGGCTCCCTTCGATTCCTCCTTCCTCCTGGCCGAGGAACCAGCGCCGCTCGCCGATCTCCTGCCCGAGGCCTCATCCCCGCTGACGACCAAGCCCAGCAGCAGCTCCTCGCGCGTCCCTGCTCCTCGACATCCTTTGCTCCTCGACATCCTCTGCTAGCAGCCGCCTCCCCTCCCGACTCCCGTGCGGGTCCAGCACCAAAGGAGAGCAGCTCCTTGAGCCTTCGATCCAGCGGGCAGGTGCCGAGAGCCAACTCACCCCGCCCCCGTCAGCTCGCCGTACGGTCTCTGGAGACCTCGTCGCCGGCAAGCCTCGTCGGAGAACCTCCCAGGCCGGATCCCGCCGCCCTGCTCTGTTTTTCCTGGCCATCTCCTTCTCCTCCTTCCTCTAACCTCTCTCTATCTCCAGCCTTGTACAGGGACCCCCATGGCCACAGGATCTGGGTGCCCCGCCGTCGTCCTGCCCGTTTTCGGCCTCCCCTGCCGCTGCCTCACCCGGATCAGGCGGATCCGGCGAGCTGTTCGCCGCTGCCGTCCGCATCAGCTGCCTGATCGTTCCTCGCTTCAGGGACGAGCCGAGCGCTGCCCCGTTGACCGCCCTTTTCCTTCACCTACGTGAACCGCGACCACGCCTGGGCCGCATCTCACGCAAGGCCCAGCCGCGTCCCTTCAACCATCCAGTCCACCAGATCCGGTCCACCTCACCACCCAACGGGCCGAGGCCCATGGTGAGGCCAGCTGCGCGTCCAAGCCGGCCTCAAGGCCCAATGTGAGGCCCAGTCTGCCCTAGTTTCGGCCCGTAGTATTTTTTTCCGTTGCTGCAAATTTTAGCTATTTTCCACAGGATTGTTGTTTTACAGAAAAGCCCTTGTTGATCATGCATTTAATAACTTCACAACCATGCATCGGATCTAAATAAATTATATATGAAACTTGCTTAAAATTATGTGTAGATTAATAATATGCCACTTTCTTGCCATGTTAAAATGCTTAAAATGTTGTTTGTTTAAATTTGCTCAAATAACTTGTTAAAATGGTTTATTTCATAACTAAATGACCGTAGCTCGGTTTCTAATAAACTTTATATGTAAATGGGGTAGAAAAATGCCTAGTTTAACTTGGTTCACTTGTTTTGCATGTTTAATAACTCTAAAATTGTGTTTAGGACAGAACAGTACCAAAACCTAAATTATGCACATGGGGATTTTTCCGAAATTGTTGTTCGTTGCTTCCGGCCTCATTTAAACTTGACTAGATAGGTAGTTTTACTTTGCTTCACCCTCTTGCCATGCTAACAACATTTAATATTGTTGGGTACATAAATGAGAGAGAACTAAATAAGTCATGTGGTGTTTTCTTTAACATGCAACGGAGAGCTCCATTTAATTTGTAGGATTGCTTGTGCACTTTGCCATGCCATGCCTCATTAAACCGGACATGCATCATACTTGTTTGCGCATCATGCCATGACTATGTGGTGGTTGTTTACTATGTTGTGTGCTTTTTCCGGTGTTTGCTTCTTCGGGTTGGTTCCGATAACGTTGCATTGTGAGGATTCATTCGACTATGTCCGTGTGTCTTCTTCATGGACTTGTTCTTCTTCCTTGTGGGATTTCAGGCAAGATGACCATACCCTTGAAATCACGTCTATCTTTGCTTGCTAGGTGCTTGCTCTTTTGCTATGCCTATGCTGCGATACCCGACACTTGCTTATCATGCCTCCCATATTGTTGAACCAAGCCTCTAGCCCACCTTGTCCTAGCAAACCGTTGATTGGCTATGTTACCGCTTTGCTCAGCCCCTCTTATAGCGTTGTTAGTTGCAGGTGAATATTGAAGTTTGTTCCTTGTTGGAACATGTTTACTTGTTGGGATATCACAATATATCTTATTTAATTAATGCATCTATATACTTGGTAAAGGGTGGAAGGCTCAGCCTTATGCCTGGTGTTTTGTTCCACTCTTGCCGCCCTAGTTTCCGTCATATCGGTGTTATGATCCCGAATTTTGCGTTCCTTACGCGGTTGGGTAATAATGGGAACCCCTTAACAGTTCGTCTTGAATAAAACTCCTCCAGCAATGCCCAACATTCGTTTTACCATTCGCAACCTACCACCTTCCCTTGGGTTCTGCAGACTCAAGGGTCATCTTTATTTTAACCCCCCCGGGCCAGTGCTCCTCTGAGTGTTGGTCCAAACTAGAGTCCTGTGCAGCAACCCCTCGGGGAAACTCGAGGTTTGGTTTTAGTTGTACGGAGCGCTCATCTGAGTGTGCCCTGAGAATGAGATATGTGCAGCTCCTATCGGGATTTGTCGGCACATTCGAGCGGTGTTGCTGGATTTGTTTTAACTTGTCGAAGTGTCTTGTAGAACCGGGATACCGAGTCTGATCGGAACGTCTCGGGAGGAGGTCTATTCCTTTGTTAACCGTGAGAGCTTGTGATGGGCTAAGTTGGGACACCCCTGCAGGGATTTGAACTTTCGAAAGCCGTGCCCGCGGTTATGGGCAGATGGGAATTTGTTAATGTCCGGTTGTAGAAAACCTGAAGATTATCTTAATTAAAATGAATCAACCGCGTGTGTAACCGTGATGGTCTCTTTCCGGCGGGGTCCGGGAAGTGAACACGGTGTTGGAGTTATGCTTGATGTAGGTTGTTTTAGGATCACTTCTTGGTCATACCTTCTCGAACGTGCTTTCCCTTCTCTTCTCACTCTCATTTGCGTATGTTAGCCACCATATATGCTAGTCGCTTGCTGCAGCTCCACATCATATCTTTTACCCTTCCTATAAGCTTAAATAGTCTTGATCGCGAGGGTGTAAGATTGCTGAGTCCCCGTGACTCACAGATACTTCCAAAACCAGCTTGCAGGTGCCGATGAGTCCGTGCAGATGATGCAACCAAGCTCAGGAGGAGCTCGATGAAGATCTTGTCTTTGTGTTGTTTCGTTCTAGTTGATCAGTAGTGGAGCCCAGTTGGGGTCAATCGGGGACCTTTGTCGCATTTGGGGTTCTTCTTTTATTTTGGTTCCGTAGTCGGACCTTGATTGTATTTGGTTGATGTAATGCTTTATTCATGTAATTGTGTGAAGTGGCGATTGTAAGCCAACTATGTATCGTTTCCCTTATGTATTACATGGGTTGTGTGAAGATTACCTCACTTGCAACATTGCTTTCAATGTGGTTATGCCTCTAAGTCGTGCTTCGACACGTGGGAGATATAGCTACATCGAGGGCGTTACAACTTGGTATCAAAGCCTTCCCCGACCTTAGGAGCCCCCACTGCTTGATCGTTTTTAGCAGCCGTTGTTGAGTCTAGAAAAATGTTTTGAGTCATTTAGGAATTATATATCGGAGAGTTTAGGAATTCTTTTTACTTCCCAGTCTCCTCATCGCTCTGGTAAGGCATCCTGACGTAGAGTTTTGACCCTTCTCTTCTCAAATTTCACTAAAAAAAATTTAGGATCACGCGGGTATCTTAGAATCGTTCCGATGGTTTTGTGACGAGAGCATTGTCTTGGTGCCTCCTGTCAGGGGTTTTGTGGCAGTGTCCCGGGGAGTTGAGCTCCTAGGTGTTGTCGTCACAATTTTATCGTTGCAATTTTGGAATACCTGAGTTTAGTACGCCGACATCGAAAATCTCTTTTATGCAGTTCGTTGGTGAGATAACCTCGACGCCACCCTGTACTGGGGCGGGAGTTCGGGAGTATTGCCATAACTTGTATAACGGATGTTTTTCGAAGGTTGAGGTAGATGGTTTCCGAAGTTTTTCTCGGTTATGTGTTGAAGGATGGATACAGCTGGATGTAGGAATTGCTAGATTTGGGTGAGATATTATGCTTCCCCTGTATCCCCAAGACCTTATTGCATAACCGGAAAGTTTTGGGAGTTTATAAGTGGGAATTCAAATAGTTCTTAGGATATCTTTCTGACAGATGTATGATATGAGTTGGGGTTCGACGTCTAGTGGTCTGCCTATTCACGGTCGGTTTTACAGTGGTCTCGTTGTGTCTTAAAGAGTCCTTGGCTATGCCAACTCGGGGACGCTTCGTATGTCATGTGCACTGCCTTGTACATGATGGTGCCGTATGATCGAGCCCGTGTAGGCCCCACCACGAAACCTTCGGATGAAATCTCTATCATATGCTTGTTCCGGCTTATTCTGCAAGCCAATCCTTTGTTTTTGTTTTGAGTTGTGGTATTCGAGTTGCTTCAAAGTCAAGTGTTGATTCCATACCTTTCCCCAAATGGTGTTCTCATACTCCGATGTGAATACCAATCCTTCTTGATCATCAAGATTGTTTTGTCAATCCTTTTTCACCGGCGTGTTTCTCTTCAAGTGGATCCAATCATTTCAACATTAGTAAGATCAATTATCAGTTCTTCTCAACGGTGTTTGTTTCATTCGTCTCCAAGTTGCATTTGTTTTTCCTGCCCACCCACCCTTTTTCTTCAAGGAATCCGATGTTTTAATCAAGTATCCTTTATATTCTCGTGAAGTCTCTCCATTCCTTTTCTGTCAATGTTCTTATCCGGTGATTCCCAGGAAGATTCTAACAGAGCCTCAAGTTTATAATTCTTTGTTCTTTTATCTTCCCCAGTGTGTTCAATGCAATATTTCGATGGTGATCACATCTTTTTCCTCGTTTCAAATGCTTTTCTTATGCCGGTGCACCTCATAATCATTCACCTCTCGCTATCCTATTGTCCCAGAGTGCTCAAGATATCTCAGAAGGCTCGTCTTTTCATTCAAGATTAGTTCAACCTATTTCGAGGTTGTTATCTCATTCAAGCAATTTAATTCAACCGGTGCAACCTCTCTTTTAAATCATTTCAACGGTGTTTCTTTTTAGTGGGCCCTAACCCATAGGTCTTTTCCCAGGATCTTACCTGACTCTTCTTATATTCCCGGAGCTACACTCTGTCACGACCGGGTTTTCCGGGTATAAATTTCCAGAAAAAGACCGTCGTGCTCATCAGCCCCAGGATTACTGTTAGCTGATGAGGCTCCAACTTGATACAGAAATTCCAAGCAAAAATACAAAATATGTAGTACAAGACCATTCTGGCCTGTGAGTACAACAATTGGGTTTCTAGTGGTTGATGGAGGAAGCGATTTGTGAGACATCAGTGTCTATGGGACTCCATTTCCCACAGGAACAGCTGACCAGGTTAACTCCTATCTTCGCGAGGCTGCTATCATCGTTGCTTAGTTTCCGGGGCTATCATCGCCACGCTCCTCTCCAAGCAAGCAATATGGCCAAGATAATAGCCAGGGACAAGCCAGTGAGTACTTTGAATGTACTCGCAAACATTAAGAACACAGGTATAATATAATTGATAATCATGCACTGAAAAATTCCATGATCACATCGTCAGTCATAAATAAGACATCTTTTATGCATGCAAGCAGGTTATTTTCATGCAACATGAATAAGCAGTAATAGAGTGGGAATAAAATGCCGCAGTCGGGCGTCTGAGCGACACCACATAAAGGGCTATAAAAGAAATGCCACAGTCGGGCGTCTGAGCGACACCACATAAAGGGCTCTAAAAGAAATGCCACAGTCGGGCGTCTGAGCGACACCACATAAAGGGCTTTATAAAAGAAATGCCACAGTCGGGCGTCTGAGCGACACCACATAAGGGCTTTATAAAATAAATAATCACAATGAATATCCAGGAGGTAGAACCGTCACAGGGATACTCGATAATACAAATAATGCAACGGGTTAGTCCATCACAAAATAATAATCATGGTCCTCACAAGTAACCAGTCGGTATCCAAGTTTGGTTTAGCAATATCTCACCTCCGAAGACAGACACTAAGACCAACACTTGACCCATCCTAGACTGTAATCCTTAACCAAGGACACGGCTATCCGAATAGGTTTAATCTCTGCAGAGGGTGTACTCTTTACCCACGAGTAACGGATTCCTTTAGTCCATCGGGACTAATTCCGTCTACGGCCTTTTAGTTGAAAACACGCCTAACTTGCACACACCAGCTTAACTCATCGGTGTCTGGAATCACCCACGACACTTGTTAAGCAAAACTCTAAGTGGGGAGGCTACAACCTCGCGTAGCATGGGATCAAATTTATATCACGCGCTCTAAGGGGTGGCCTCCCCACTCGGTCCCAACCGGAAACACCCATGCCCCCGGACCAGGTGGCCTGCCTACCGGCTACAACCGATATCTTCCACCATGGCCTCTCTGCACGGTGTGTGCTTGAAAGGGGTTGACGACTTACTGAACCATACCCTACCTGCGGCAGGGACAAGTGGTAGTACATAGCAAGTTTGGGGGTTACTGGAACAAGACTCGATCTACGGTCGACTCAGGAGGTTTATGAGTTCCCTGCATGACATGTATAACAAAAATATATTTCAACCAACAAAATCACCACTCAATATACCTTACCATGCCATACCGGACATAACCGTCCTGACGGGGACCGGCGACAAGCTCACTCCTACCCAAGGCAGAGGCTTTCCCGGATTTCTTTCCGGCATGCATGCACTGCACATGAGGATGATTACCATCACAAGTATATTCATTTCCAACAGCAAGGAAATCACTAATATGCATTCATGCAAATGATCAAATCACATGAAATAACAAGTTCTCCGATATAAGGTGGTGTTATAAAAGTGTCAACTAACACACCAAAAATATTATTCCGGGGTTCAGAATGCTTGCCTTCATGGTGTGGAAGGGCAGGGTGCACTCCAAAACTTTTGAAAGTTTTCTTCCTCTCTCCAAAAATCCTATTTTCAAAAATATGCAAATAACACATATTTCAAAAACAGTACAAAAAAGTTGTTTGGAAAATTTTCAAATAAATCTTAAAATAAACTAGACAATATTTGAGAGATGTAGGAAAAAGAATTAATTCATTTGGAGTTATATTTAAAAAGTTATAGGCAGTCAAAGTTGTGGTCAAAATCTGTTATTTAAAATAAAACAGAAAAGAAAACGTTTCAGAGGGGAATACGCTTTCGGAGCTGGGAAAACGTACTGGGGTGGATTACGCCTTCACTTAACCCACGTGGATAGGTGCAGGGTCACTGATAGTGGGTCCAGGGGGCCCACCGGTCAAGTTTGACCAGTCGCCGCGCCTCCTTCTTCCTCCTTTGTCCGAGCGGGGCGAGGTTCCGGCGTTGCTCGCCGGGGAATGGCGGCACCATTCGAGAAACCGAAGCCATCCATGGGCTCAGGGGGTTGAGGCGGTCCCGTCGGTGGTTGCTACGGTCTCGGGGGTGGACGGAGTCGTCGGCGGTGAGCTTCACAGCGGAGGGAGCTTCGGGAGCAAAGTGTGTTTGGGGCTACGGTGATTCCCGATTAAAATCGAGTAGGGGGATGGGTTCACGGGAGGAAGAGAGAGTTCCTGGTGAAGAGAACAGAGAGGGGGAGGCCCTGGTGGTGCCGGAATGGCCGGGGCAGTGGCGGCGGCTGCGGTTGCCGGAGATGAGGAAGGAGGCCTCCCCGGGTCGATTGGCTGCCAATGGGGGTCCTCGGGAGATGGCTTGGGACTGCTTGCGTGCGGAGATGAGCTCGGGGCTCCTTAAATGGGCGAGCCAAGGCAGTTCCGCGGCGGCCGCGGATAAGGTCGCCGGCGACTGCCATTCTGTAGCTAGGGCGTCGTGGTGGCGACGAGCGCTAGTGGACACACTCGTGGATGAGCTCGCGCTGTTCCAGGGACCAGGCAGCGAGCGGGAGAGGCTCGGGCGGCGCCGACATGAGCAGAGGATGTCGGGCGGCTGCGGCGGCTAGCTCTTGGCCTGCCGGGCGTGGCGAGGGGCGGCTTGGCGCGTAGCGGTGAGGAGGGACGTGCGTGGCGTGGCTCTGCAGTGGTGGCAAGGCCAGGGGCGCGACGCGTCGTCTCGGGCGCGACACGTGCAAAACGCGTGCCAAACGCACGCTCTGCTCGCGCTCCGGGCGTGCACGAGACGTGCTTGACGTAATGCCAGAGCATGCTAGAGGTCGCGGTTGAGGCTGGAAAGAAACAGGGCTAGGTTAGGGTTAGATAGACGGTGAATGGGCATGGTGGTTAGGTCAGGTGGCCAAGTTCACAATGTAAACTTGAATCCATGCCAAATCTGGCTATGCACACAGGGTGTTTGTCAAAATGCCAAGGGCATCTAGGCAATACTTGGGGTGGCCAAAATCTCCAGATCAAGGTCTCCTTAGATGAATGAGAAGGTGGTGAGGTTAGTTGGCCAAAAGCAGAAACTTGTTAGTGCAAGTTTTACAAAACTTCAATTCTGGACAGAAGATAAATGACATTATTTCATGAACCAAAAATATTCAAATGGGTGCATGCTCCTGGACTTAGGGGTTTGGTAGGGCTGTCTACAAGTAGGAGAAGGCACAAGGTTACTGGAGCAAAGATAACTAGGGTTGTAGTAGAAATCACAAGGCTGGACCAGAATGAAAATGAGGTTGATTCACTCAAATTTTTCAAATAACATCACTGGGTTTTTGCATAAAGTTGAATCATATGCTACTACCAACATCCCATAATTTTGGTGGAGGCTAGAAAGAATTATTTAAATGGGTTGTAGTGCAAATTTGCACTCTGGACCAGAGGAGAAAAAATGATGCAGGGCTCAACATATTACATGAATAAAAGATATTTTTGTATAAAAATGATTTAAAAACATCACATGACATCTCCAAATTTTGGTTGGAATTTTAAGTGAATTTATCAAATGGTTGTAGTTCAAATATGGCTATATAACCTTGAAAAACCATTTTTCAAGAAAATAAAGATCAAGCAATTTAATTAGGTAATTAGTTATACTGATAAAAGAAAAGTTTTTCTTGAGAGGTTAAACAAGTCCAATAACATATTTGAAAGGTTTTCCCTTTAGGGAACAATTCCATAATAACAAGGGAGATAATGGTTAAAAAAATAAAAAGGGAGCCCAGAAAATAAAAGTTTTAACTCCTGGCAAAATCTTAATTAATAAAACAAGGCCAAAAATTTTGGGTGTCACATTCTCAAATTCTTTTCCAAGTTTGACGTAAGAATGAGTTATCATCAGTCAATTGCCTTTCTCCAAGATCTTTCAAATTCTTTTCATCGTTGGTTCAACCTTTCTAATTTCCATTCCAGAGTGCCTCAACAATTCACGGTGGTGTTTCTCATCATCATTCTCAGATTTTGAAGACTGAAGAAGAATTTTCTCTCAATCTTGCTCCATTCTCTTCAAGATTCGTGGTTCTAGTTCAAGGCCATCCTCTCATAATTGTTTTCGATTGTCAGAATTCTTTTCACCCATCCGGAGTAATTCAGAGTATTTTCAGTTGGATTCTCCGGAGCCATCATCTCATAATTATTCATTCCCAGTTTTCAGTTATCGTTCTCCTAATCTTACCGGTGCATCAATCAATTATCCTCTAATCAGTTCTTGATCTCTTCATTCTCAGGTAACCAAATCCCCTCAAGCTTCTTCGTTCATTTGCTAATTCTTCCCGGTGTCTTCCCTATCTTTTCTTTTTTCATTTTTAATTCTTACGGTGGTTCGTTCAAGATTTCTCTTCCTCATCAATTCATTCGTGTTTTTCAATCCTTCCGGTGGTTCGTTGAAGACCTTCTCAAGTGTGCGCTATATCTATCTTAATTTCCTTCTCGAAGCGTTCATCAAGATTCTTTTCTAAGGAGCTTAAGTTTCTTCATCTTGCAATCCGGAGTGCAATTCTTTCTTCCATATTATTGGAGGTGGTATTATGTCATTTTGATAATTTGAGTTCATGTTTTAATGATTCACATGTTGTCAAGAATGAGATATTTTAAATCCATCAATCTCGTCATTGGAGTTATCCTGGGTTATATTTCACCTAAAGCTTTCCCTAAGGATTGTTGATATCTATGGTGCTTATAAATGATCCAATTTCTTCATTTATTCTTTCCGGTGCGTTATACTTTCTCGTCAATTTGTTCATATCTATCCAATTATTTTCCCGTGAGTGGTAGGTTGTCACCTCATAATTTGAGATGTATTCCATAAGACCATATCAAGCTTACTCTTTTCATTGTTGGTTTTCCAACAACTCCATTCAACTTTTCTTCATAGGCATGCTCTTTCAATTCTATTTGCGAGAGTTGTCATTTCTTTCTCCGATCTCTTATTGTGACGATCTATCTTCTATTCTTTCGTTCCGGAGGCATTGTGATGTTGCTCTCTGCAACCCATCTTCTTGTTTTGTCAGGATCGTGTTCTTTTCGTCCTTATCCTTTTAACCGGACTGTCGTGCCTGCTTTTCGAGTTCTTTCCATCCTGTCAAATTTTTTGCCTCCCTTCTCAACCGGAGTGCCACCTGAAATCGTTCTTACCCATTGTGCCATTCTTTCAATAGTTCCGGAGGCAGCGTATTGTTGTTTTCATCAAGTATCCCCTCATCTTGTCAAATTCATGTTCAATTCCTTCCATTTACAGTCGGAGTGCTCTCCAAATTATACCATTCTTAATCCTTCTCTATCTTGTTTTAACCGGAGTGGTTTCAATATATATCTTGCCCTTCAACCTCAATGTTTTTTTCGCAATGATTCTTTGTCCCTCTTTTCTAACGGAGTGTTTTCGACTTTCTTCACCTTCTTTGTATTCTTTTCTCGAATTTGTTCAACCTCGCAAGGTTCTTTGGTTTCACTCGTTTGTCAGAGAAGCAACTTAGTTTTACCTCTTCTCTTTCTCTTCCGTTTTCCCTCCGGTGCCATTCTAGATCTCGGGACGAGATCCTCTCGTAGTGGTGGAGTGTTGTAACGCCCCGAGACCATTGCGCCACGTGTCTTCCCGTTATTCGCTGTTGTTGCCATGTCATTTGCTTGCGTGTTGCATCTTATCATGTCATCATGTGCATTGCATCATCATGTTTTTAAAACTTGCATTCTTCCCGGTCTCCTCGTTCCTTCCGTTGTCCGTTCCGAGCCCAGACACACTTGCACGCGCCCAAGGCACGTCCGAAATATTATTTTATAAGTGGCCAGAAAATGTTCTCGGAATGGGATGAGAGTTGGCGTGTGGTCTTATTATAGTGTAGATAGACCGCCTGCCAAGTTTCATCGCATTCGGAGTTCGTTTGATGCCCCAACGATTAACTATAGCGACAATATAATCGGTCTAACGTCGGACGTTTTCGGCCTCCGAAAACAGTCGCCGGGCCTCTCTCTCTCTCTCTTTTCTTCTCTCAGCTCGAGCCCTTCTGCACAGCCCACTACCTACCGTCAGGTCCAACCAAACCTCTCTCGTCAGCCCGCGGCCCTCCTCGCGCGCGCGTCCGAAAATTGTCCCGGACCCGACCCGAGCTGTCGCCACCGTTGTGTCCGGAGCATCCCCAAACGTCTACAAAACGTCACAATTTTCTTATTTGGACTTCCTAGCTATTTTATTCGCGATCGTTCGATTGCGATTGGAGGGATCCGATAGCCCCAACTTAATCCACCTGCCATATAAATACACAAGGTCCAACCCTAAAAATCAGGTACCTTGTCCCATCCTACCTAGCGCCGTTGCCACTCCCTCGGGATCCTCTCATTCCAATCTGCCCAACCACAGCGCTGCCTCCACCTACCAATCCATCGATCCACCCAACCAGAGCCCTCCCATGGATCCCTTCGATTCCTCCTTCCTCCTGGCCGAGGAACCAGCACCGCTCGCTGATCTCCTGCCCGAGGCCTCGTCCCCGCCGACGACCAAGCCCAGCAGCAGCTCCTCGCGCGTCCCTGCTCCTCGACATCCTCTGCTCCTCAACATCCTCTGCTACCAGCCGCCTCCCCTCCCGACTCCCGTGCGGGTCCAGCACCAAAGGAGAGCAGCTCCTCGAGCCTTCGATCCAGCGGGCAGGTGCCGAGAGCCAACTCACCCCGCCCCCGTCAGCTCGCCGTACGGTCTCTGGAGACCTCGTCGCCGGCAAGCCTCGGCGGAGAACCTCCCAGGCCGGATCCCGCCGCCGTGCTCTGTTTTTCCTGGCCATCTCCTTCTCCTCCTACCTCTAACCTCTCTCTATCTCCAGCCTTGTACAGGGACCCCCATGGCCACCGGATCTGGGTGCCCCGCCGTCGTCCTGCCCGTTTTCGGCCTCCCCTGCCGCTGCCTCGCCTGGATCAGGCGGATCCGGCGAGCTGTTCGCTGCTGCCGTCCGCATCACCTGCCTGCTCGTTCCTCGCTTCAGGGACGAGCCGAGTGCTGCCCCGTTGACCGCCCTTTTCCTTCGCCTACGTGAACCGCGACCACGCCTGGGCCGCATCTCGCGCAAGGCCCTGCCGCGCCCCTTCAACCATCTAGTCCACCAGATCCGGTCCACCTCACCACCCAACGGGCCGAGGCCCATGGTGAGGCCAGCTGCGTGTCCAAGCCGGCCTCAAGGGCCAATGTGAGGCCCAGTCCGCCCTAGTTTCGGCCCATAGTATTTTTTTCCGTTGCTGCAAATTTTAGCTATTTTCCACAGGATTGTTGTTTTACAGAAAAGCCCTTGTTGATCATGCATTTAATAACTTCACAACCGTGCATCGGATCTAAATAAATTATATATGAAACTTGCTTAAAATTATGTGCAGATTAATAATATGCCACTTTCTTGCCATGTTAAAATTCTTAAAATGTTGTTTGTTTAAATTTGCTCAAATAACTTGTTAAAATGGTTTATTTCATAACTAAATAACCGTAGCTCGGTTTCTAATAAACTTTATATGTAAATGGGGTAGAAAAATGCCTAGTTTAACTTGGTTCACTTATTTTGCATGTTTAATAACTCTAAAATTGTGTTTAGGACAGAACAGTACCAAAACCTAAATTATGCACATGGGGATTTTTCCGGAATTGTTGTTCGTTGCTTCCGGCCTCATTTAAACTTGACTAGATAGGTAGTTTTACTTTGCTTCACTCTCTTGCCGTGCTAACAACATTTAATATTGTTGGGTACATAAATGAGAGAGAACTAAATAAGTCATGGGGTGTTTTCTTCAATATGCAACTCCATTGCATATTGAGCTCCATTTAATTTGTAGAATTGCTTGTGCACTTTGCCATGCCATGCCTCATTAAACCGGACATGCATCATACTTGTTTGCGCATCATGCCATGACTATGTGGTGGTTGTTTACTATGTTGTGTGCTTTTTCCGGTGTTTGCTTCTTCGGGTTGGTTCCGATAACGTTGCATTGTGAGGATTCGTTCGACTACGTCCGTGTGTCTTCTTCATGGACTCGTTCTTCTTCCTTGCGGGAATTCAGGCAAGATGACCATACCCTCGAAATCACTTCTATCTTTGCTTGCTAGTTGCTCGCTCTTTTGCTATGCCTATGCTGCGTTACCTGACACTTGCTTATCATGCCTCCCATATTGTTGAACCAAGCCTCTAACCCACCTTGTCCTAGCAAACCGTTGATTGGCTATGTTACCGCTTTGCTCAGCCCCTCTTATAGCGTTGTTAGTTGCAGGTGAAGATTGAAGTTTGTTCCTTGTTGGAACATGGAGATGTTCTTCCTTGTTGGAACATGTTTACTTGTTGGGTATCACAATATATCTTATTTAATTAATGCATCTATATACTTGGTAAAGGGTGGACGGCTCGGCCTTATGCCTGGTGTTTTGTTCCACTCTTGCTGCCCTAGTTTACGTCATATCGGTGTTATGTTCCCGGATTTTGCGTTCCTTACGCGGTTGGGTAATAATGGGAACCCCTTGATAGTTCGTCTTGAATAAAACTCCTCCAGCAATGCCCAACATTGGTTTTACCATTCGCAACCTACCACCTTCCCTTGGGTTCTGCAGACTCAAGGGTCATCTTTATTTTAACCCCCCCCGGGCCAGTGCTCCTCTGAGTGTTGGTCCGAACTAGAGTCCTGTGCAGGGCCCCCTCGGGGAAACTCGAGGTTTGGTTTTAGTTGTACGGAGCGCTCGTCTGAGTGTGCCCTAAGAACGAGATATGTGAAGCTCCTATCGGGATTTGTCAGCACATTCGGGCGGTGTTGTTGGATTTGTTTTAACTTGTCGAAGTGTCTTGTAGAACCGGGATACCGAGTCTGATCGGAACGTCTCGGGAGGAGGTCTATTCCTTCACTGTTCGTGAGAGCTTGTGATGGGCTAAGTTGGGACACCCCTGCAGGGATTTGAACTTTCGAAAGCCGTGCCCGCGGTTATGGGTAGATGGGAATTTGTTAACGTCCGGTTGTAGAAAACCTGAAGATTATCTTAATTAAAATGAATCAACCGTGTGTGTAACCGTGATGGTCTCTTTCCGGCGGGGTCTTGGAAGTGAACACGGTGTTGGAGTTATGCTTGACGTAGGTTGTTTTAGGATCACTTCTTGGTCATACCTTCACGAACGTGCTTTGCCTTCTCTTCTCGCTCTTATTTACGTATGTTAGCCACCATATATGCTAGTCGCTTGCTGCAGCTACACATCATACCTTTTACCCTTCCTATAAGCTTAAATAGTCTTGATCATGAGGGTGTAAGATTGCTGAGGCCCCGTGACTCACAGATACTTCCAAAACCAGCTTGCAGGTGCCGATGAGTCCGTGCAAATGACGCAACCAAGCTCAGGAGGAGCTCGATGAAGATCTTGTCCTTTGTGTTGTTTCATTCTAGTTGATCAGTAGTGGAGCCTAGTTGGGGTCGATCGGGGACCTTTGTCGCATTTGGGGTTCTTCTTTTATTTTGGTTCCGTAGTCGGACCTTGATTGTATTTGGTTGATGTAATGCTTTATTCATGTAATTGTGTGAAGTGGCGATTGTAAGCCAACTATGTATCTTTTCCCTTATGTATTACATGGGTTGTGTGAAGATTACCTCACTTGCGACATTGCTTTCAATGCGGTTATGCCTCTAAGTCGTGCTTCGACACGTGGGAGATATAGCTACATCGAGGGCGTTACAACCTATGTCAAGCATAACTCCAACACCGTGTTCACTTCCCGGACTCCACCGAGAAAAGACCGCCATGGTTACACACGCAGTTGATGTATTTTAAATTAAGGTCAACTTCAGGTTTTCTACAACCAGACATTAACAAATTCCCGTCTGCCCATAACCGCGGGCACGGCTTTCAAAAGTTCAAATCCCTGTAGGGGTGTCCCAATTTAGCCCATCACAAGCTCTCACGGTCAACGAAGGATATTCCTTCTAGCGGGAAGACCCGATCAGACTCGGAATCCCGGTTACAAGACATTTCGAGAAGGTAAAACAAGACCAGCAAAGCCACCCGAATGTGCCGACAAATCCCGATAGGAGCTGCACATATCTCGTTCTCAGGGCACACTCAGATGAGACTAGCTACGAGTAAAACCAACCCTCAAGTTTCCCCGAGGTGGCCCCGCAGGAAGCTCAGTTGGGACCAACACTCGGAGGAGCACTGGCCCGGGGGGGTTAAAATAAAGATGACCCTTGGGCAGGCCTACCCAAGGGAAAGAAAAGGCTAGGTGGCGAATGGTAAAACCAATGTTGGGCATTGCTGGAGGAGTTTTATTCAAGGCGAACTGTCAAGGGGTTCCCATTATAACCCAACCGCGTAAGGAACGTAAAATCCGGGAACATAACACCGAATGACGGAAACTAGGGCGGCAAGAGTGGAACAAAACACCGGGCATAAGGCCGAGCCTTCCACCCTTTACCATGTATATAGATGCATTAATTAAATAAGATATATTGTGATATCCCAACAAGTAAACATGTTCCAACAAGGAACAAACTTCAATCTTCACCTGCAACTAACAATGCTATAAGAGGGGCTGAGCAAAGCGGTAACATGGCCAAACAACGCTTTGCTAGGACAAGGTGGGTTAGAGGCTTGGTTCAACAATATGGGAGGCATGACAACCAAGTGGTAGGTATCGCAGCATAGGCATAGCAAAAGAGCGAGCAACTAGCAAGCAAAGATAGAAGTGATTTCGAGGGTATGGTCATCTTGCCTAAGACCCCGCAAGGAAGAAGAACGAGTCCATGATGAAGACAAACGGACGTAGACGAACGAATCCTCACAAACGCGGCGTTATCGGAATCAACCCGAAGAAGCACATCGGAAAGAAGCAAACAATCATGGTAAACAACCACCACATAAACATTGCATGATGCACAACCAAGTATGATGCATGTTCGGTTTAATGAAGCATGGCATGGCAAAATGCACAAACAATCCTACAAATTAAGTGGAGCTCAACATGCAACTCCGTTGCATATTGATGAAACACCACATCAGTTATTTAGTTCACTCCCGGTTATGTACTGAACAATATTAAATGTTGGTTAACATGGCAAGAGGTGAAGCATGAGTAAACTAAACATTTAGGCAAGTTTAAATGAGGCCGGAACAACAAACAATAATCCGGTAAATCCTCATATGCATTTAGCAATTTAAAGGAAACAACAGTCTTAACATTTTAAATGTTATTATCATGATGCGAAAGACATATGCAAGTTTTTAGCAATTTTTATGAAAATGTTGATAAGAGAATTAAGAAGCATTTGGTCGTCATGGCGGAACAAAAAGGGGGCCACGGCAACTACAACGGAAATGGTGCCACGGCAACATTCCGAGTGATCCGACAACTCATTGAGATGTCGGTGCAAGAGAAAATGTGGATGAACGGATCATGCAAGAATGGTGGGGTGATCCCGGATACCGGGTTTTCCCATGGGTCGACGGCATCGCAACCGAGGAGGAACGTGCAATGACAACTCGGACACGGTTCGAACATGAGCATCTCAAACATCGCAAGCATTCATTTCACGGACGTCGTCTCGGGTTATACCTTTGAGGTGTGCAAACGGGACGGTTCTTGTTCGGTGCCAAGTAGAGGAAGTAGTCGTTCTCGGGACGTTCGTAGTGGAAGCAGCGGGGTACACGACGACGGTAGAGGTACTCGCGGCGGTAGTGGTACACGTTTTCGTAGAAGGACTTGACGAATCCGAGTCACTTGGGGTCGACAGTAGTCGTTCACGTTTTCGAGGAGGAAGTAGAGGTTCTCGCGATCACGGCGACGGTAGTGGTATGTGTCATCGGTAGCTGAACTTGGCGATCCAGAGAGGGTACTTGCCAGTCCCACAAAACTGTAACCGTTCATGGCAAAGAACTTGATGTTCACGAGTCTTCCAAAACGGTGTGGTACTTGGCGAAGTGCACCTCGACGGTAGTCGAACTTGACGGTTTTTGTTCATGGGTCTTCGGCGTCGGTAGTCGTTCTAGGCGCCGGGTGTCGAGGTACTTGGCGTTCTTGGGATTCCAAAAAAAGGCGGTAGAGGTACTTGACGCGTCACAATGTAGTCGAACTTGACGAAAAACGGGTCTCCTCGGGGACTTGATGCATCCGAATTCTTATGGTATGTAGATGTACTCGACGTTCTGAGTCTGGGTCTTGCCGGTCTTGATGGTCCGAAATGAACAATACACAAATGTCCCCGGGTGGCAGCATCAAGGAAGCGATGGTAGTGGTATGCGGCAGCAAGCAGCAGCGGGTCCTGGTGGCCGGCATCACCGGATCTCGTGGATAGGAGGCTGGCGACGAAGCAACAGCGGCGGGCGTCGGGCCATGGACGTCTCTGCCGAAGCCAAAACCATGACAGGGCAACCGGGGATGAGGCAGAGGAGTAGTCAAGCGAAGGGGCGCTGGCTGGCGTTGGACTCGACGGCCTGCAGGTCCCTGGCGCCCACACCTTCGGTGCTCAACATGGCGGCGAGGAGGAGTCTCTCTGGCGAGTTGTGGGAGGCCAATGCTCCAGGAGAGGCCACGGGCGGCTGGATTCGGCCGAAGGCGACGCCCTATAGCGTGGGGGCGAGGTGGTGGCGGCGGGAGCTTCGAGCTCGGCTGGCTGTGGCCATGGAGGAAGGCGGCGCTGAGGCGAGGCGACGTGCCCATAGAGGCAGGCGCGAACCATGGGGATCGGGCGCGCGGGAATCTCAAGGCGAGGAGGAGGCCATGGATCGGGCGAGAGGAGGTCGAGCAGGGAGCGAGAGAGGAGGATGGGATCGGGCAGTGCGGCGCTGGAGGGAAGGAGATGGGTTCATGGGAGAGAGGGAGGTTGCGAACGAGGCTCTCTGGTGGCGGCGCTAGGAGGAGAGCCAGGTGCGGGCTAGGGTTATCGCGCGGCGCGCCTGGGCCTTAGAGGCCGGCCTAGAAGAGAGGGGGGTGGTGAGAGGCCTGGCAGCTGGGCTTGTGGGAGAGGATGGCCTAGGTGGGCCGGTTTGGAGGGAGGCCCAAGTGGGTTGCGGCTAGCCTAAAGTTACAGTTATCTTTTCTCTAATTTTCTACGAGAAAATAAAGAGAAAAGCATAGGGGAAAAGGAGAGGTGCATGAGAAATATAAAAATATCCTCATGACCCTGAATTCATGCCCTATTTAACAAAATTGGTTTGGATATTTTTAAAGGAAGTAAAAATAATTCAAGTTTGAATTTAATTCAAAGTTGAACCATTTTTAACCCTAACCAAAACAATTTCAAACGAGATGAAATTTGACAGAGAGGCTAGGTACATGGTGTTAGAATATTGGGGAAGAGATGAACATCAAAAGAGAAGGGAAAATGGCACTTGCAGAAATGGAAGAAAAGGGAGGGAAGGAGGAGTGACGGTGCAAGAACCACACATGGAGCCTGCAACAAAACAACATGCATGAAAATGACAATGCACATGATGCAAAAATGAATGCAACAGACGAAACAAAACACACGGCGAAATCCGGAAACCCTGGAAGGCATCTGAAACTCCGGTCTTGGGGCGTTACACCACCCCTCCATGGGCTACTATTCATCGAGCCCTCCAACGGCTACTGTTCAACCAGCCCTCCACGGGTCCTGTTCATCCACCCCCAACCGGCTCGATCGGGGTCCTGTTCATCCAGCGACAATGACCTCTACTACCCCGGAGTCCTGTTCATCCAACCCCCAGTGGGAATTGTTCATCTAAACCCCCCAACAACGCTCACTGTTCATCTAGAGGCAGCATCGATGGGCTTCAGTTAGCACAAGTAGCAAAGGAATCACTTGGGTTTAGTTAACAACAAGGGATCGATCACTCGGGTTCAGTAGAATAGCTAGTACAATCGCTCGGGTTCAGTTAGAGCGCAACGCCTCGCACACACGCGCATACATACGAGAGAAACGCGCTTCGCTCGGCCCCCGAACACCCATCGTAACCGGGAACTCCCCTGATATTTTCCTCGCCCTCGCTTCTACGCTGCTTTTTTCTATCAAGGATGGCCCAAAGAATGTCATGCAGCTGCGTCTCCGGCCAGCCCAGGACGAAAAACCCATTTTCTGTCATGATTTTTTGTCATAGAAGTAGGAGCGCACCACATCTATGATGACACCGGGTTTTGTCAGAATTATCATCATAGAAGTTTCACAAGCATGACAGAAAAAAAATCGTTCAGCCCAAAATGTCACGGTTGTGTCTTTTTTTGTAGTGACACACACACGCACGTGCACGGTAGTTGTGTCTTTGTGCCTCGCTCACACACACTTGATACATCTTTATTTCTGTAGACCCCTCGATATGTAGACTTCTCGCGCGCGCACAGGTGTAGTGACGATGACGCTGAACCCGGTGTGCCATGTTTTTACCGGCCTCATGTGATAGCGTTCACCATGTTTTCTATTAATTAACAAGTCAACCTTTTCTTTGTTAATACTTGTGAATTTGAGATCATTCGGGGCAGATATAAAATATATCACTTCAACCCAATTTTCACAATAACTATTTAAAAAGAAACTAGCAACATGCCCATGCGTTGCACGGAACATCAAGATGCATTTGTATGAGTAGTTTATCTTGTGAGAGAAAAGGATGAACGAGGGAAGGCCTTATTTGGAAATGTGGAGAGGGGTGTGGGTATCTTTTGGGAAAATTTCAATAGTTTCCTTGCTATCTCTCAAATATAAATCGGACGGCCTATATTGCAGGATGTGTGGCACACCATCATCGCTAAGGGAGTCCTGGATTAGGGGGTCTCCGGACAGCCGGACTATATCCTTCGGCCGGACTGTTGGACTATGAAGATACAAGATTGAAGACTTCGTCAAGTGTCCGGATGGGACTTTCCTTGGCGTGGAAGGCAAGCTTGACAATATGGATATGTAGATCTCCTCCCTTGTAACCGACTCTGTGTAACCCTAGCCCCCTCCGGTGTCTATATAAACCGGAGGGTTTAGTCTATAGGACAACAACAATCATACCATAGGCTAGCTTCTAGGGTTAGCCTCTAAGATCTCGTGGTAGATCAACTCTTGTAATACTCATATCATCAAGATCAATCAAGCAGGACGTAGGGTATTACCTCCATCAAGAGGGCCCGAACCTGGGTAAACATCGTGTCCCCCGCCTCCTTCTACCATCTGCCTTAGACGCATAGCTCGGGACCCCCTACCCGAGATCCACCGGTTTTGACACCGACATTGGTGCTTTCATTGGGAGTTCCACTGTGCCGTCACCTTAAGGCTTGATGGCTCCTTCGATCATCAGTAATGATGCGGTCCAAGGCAAGGTTTTCCTCCCTGGACAGATCCCCGTATTCGGCAGCTTCGCACTGCGGGCCAACTTGCTTGGCCATCTGGAGCAGATCGAGAGCTACACCCCTAGCCATCAGGTCAGGTTCAGAAACCTAAACTACACTGCTGACATCTGCGGAGACTTGATCTTTGACGGATTCGAGCCCATATCAGGTGCGCCGCACGATCACGATGAGCATGATTTAGCTCTGCCGTCGAACAGTGTTCGGGAGATCACACCTACAACTACTCCGGCCTTCAATCCGGAGAAAATTGCGCCATCCGAGGATGGAGGGATAGACCCCGCCATGGAGGCCGCACTCTCAGTGGTAATGGATCCGGATACTGACTTCACCCCTTAGGAGAACCGTGTTGCCAAACCACTGGATTCGTCTCCGGTCACAGACTCCGAGCCGCCTGCATTCGTGCCTATCGAATCCGATTGGGCGCTGATCGTGGAGTTCACCTCTGCGGATATCTTCCAGCACTCGCCATTCGGCGATGTGCTAAATTCATTAAGGTCTCTCTCCTTGTCAGGAGAACCTTGGCCGAACTATGTCTGGCTGGAATGGGATGCGAACGACGAAGAAATTCGCTGCCCACCCACCACCCACTTAGTAGCCACTCTCGACGATCTAACCGACATGCTCGACTTCGACTACGAAGACATCGACGGTATGGACGATGATGTAGGAGACGAACAGGAGCCACCGCCCACAGGGCGCTGGACCGCCACCTCATCATATGATATATACATGGTGGACACCCCCAAAGAAGGCAATGGCGAAGAGACAATGGAGGATGACCCCTCCAAGAAGCAACCCAAGCGCCGACGTCAGCGGCACCGCTTTAAGTCTTGCAATAGCAAAAGTAGTGATACCGGCACAAGAGACAATAACACTCCAGATAGTGCCGAAGACAACAACAATCCCCTCCAGCACGATTTAGAGCGGGAGGGTGAACAAGCTAGCCCTCCAGAGCAGGCAGCAGATGGAGAATCGGAGGAGGACAATTACATGCCTCTGTCAGAAGACGAGGTGAGCCTCGGCGACGAAGAATTTATCATGCCTGAGGATCCCATCAAGTAGGAGCACTTCAAGCGCCGGCTTATGGCCACAGCAAATAGCTTGAAGAAAAAGCAACAACAGCTTCAAGCTGATCAAGACTTGCTAGTAGACAGATGGACCGAAGTCCTTGCGGCCGAGGAATATGAACTCGAGCGCCCCTCCAAGAGTTAACCAAAGCGTAGGTTGCTACCTCACCTCGAGGAGGAAGCATTGAAACCTACATCACCTGTGTACGGTGTGGCTAACCAGCCACCTCGTGGCCGATCCAGAGAGGCGTTTCAGCCTGAAGTTCAGCCCGCACGACACCGCCACTCAAACAAAAATACCAAGGCCCAGGGCAACACACGGGACCTGCGAGACGTATTGGAAAACAAGGCAATACGTGCAAGATCGATCTATGGATCACGGTGGCGTGCACCAATACGCGACGATGATCGTCACGCCGGATACACTAAAAGCAAATCCGACCGAGACGAACATGGCAGACAAGACTCATATGAACCGCGTCGCGATATAGCCCGGCACAGAGGCGCCGCACACGCCTTATGCTTCACTGATGAAGTAATGGATCACGAATTCCTAGAAGGGTTTAAACCCGTAAACATCGAATCATACGATGGTACTACAGACCCCGCGGTATGGATAGAAGACTTCTTCCTCCACATTGACATGTCCCGCGGGGATGACCTACATGCCATCAAGTATCTCCCGCTAAAACTCAAAGGACCGGCTCGGCATTGGCTCAATAGCTTGCCGGCAAACTCCATCGGAAGTTGGGAGAACCTAGCAGAGGCATTCCTGGACAATTTGCAGGCACTTATGTGCGACCACCGGACGCTGTCGATTTAAGTCATATAACTCAGCAGCCAGGGGAATCGGATAGGAAATTCTGGACCTAGTTCCTAACCAAGAAGAACCAAATTGTCGATTGTCCGGACGCAGAGGCCTTAGCAGCATTTAAGCATAATATCTGTGACGAATGGCTCGCCCAGCACCTCGGCCAAGAGAAGCCAAAATCCATGGCAGCCCTCACGACACTTATGACCCACTTTTGTGCGGGCGAAGATAGCTAGTTGGCTCGTAGTACCAATACAGCAAGAGAACCTGGTATATCAGAAGCCAGGGATAGCAACGGCAAACCACAACACAAAAAACACAAGTGCCACAAATATGGTGAAAATGCCAAAAATATGCAGTTAATGCCAAGTTCAGGGGCTCAAAGTCTGGTCAGCGGAAAGGGCCACCCAAAAATACAAATCCGGGTCCATCCAATCTGGACTGCATAGTCACTCGCCAATGCCAAATTCATGGCACCCCAGAAACGCCAGCCAGCCATACCAACAGAGAATGCTAGGTCTTCAAACAAGCCGGCAAGGCAGGCGCCAAAGATGAAGAGGGGTGTCAAAGTGACGATAGCGACGAAGAGCCCAGATCACCGAACACATGAGGGAAAAAGGAACCCCCCCCCCATATTCAATCGGTGAATGTGGTAAATACCACCCAAATTACCAACTTGGACCAGATATGCACCCTTAGGGATGGCGGCTCAACGGAACTTGCCGTCCCATAATATAAGCTTGGGCCGGTCACCTTCAACCGCACGGATAGTCATGTTAACGCCGATCAGGGCAATCCAGCCGCACTAATCCTTGACCCAATAGTAGATGGGTTCCACCTCACTCGAGTCCTTATGGACGGAGGTAGCAGCTTAAATCTGCTTTACCAGGACACAATGCGCAAGATGGGCATCGATCGTTCAGCGATCAAGCCCACTAAAGCCACTTTTAGAGGCATCATACCAGAACCTTCCTTCGGCACCAACAAATACATCACTTCCTTAGCAGCAGAAACAACGAGCAGCACCTTGCAGCCGAACCTCAAGTCGACACCCAGGCTCCCGGACACCGTCAAGGGGCTCCGAACTACTTCACGGAAGGATAACCCGGCTTGTCCAGAGCTCAACTAAACACTCCGGTGAAGGCCATGACATGCCGAACTCAGCGGTTCAACCGCCCTCCGGCATGCAAACATTTCTTATATTTCCTTTGCAGGTTCACCTTTGCACCGACTAGGATGGACTCCACAGAGGCAGCTTGAACGCGTCAGAGATCCTGAGACATTCCCCGCAGCAAACGTCCGGCTATAATACGTATCCGCACTCAACCTCTTCCCCCTGGTCACAGCAGGTTCTGCTATCACAACTCCTTTTTTTATCACATTACTTGTACCCATAAGCATAGACGTATTATTCAAATACAACATGTGGATTTATATGACGTTTACCTGCTGATTATTTCTTATCAATATCATTTCGTCAAGTCACATCCGTACACAGCGATATGGCTTAAATATGCCAGGGGCTTCATTTTTCCCGTAACATGGCAATAAAAGTCCGAACACCTTCATGGAAGTTCGGCACCCCGAACCTATAGCATTATATGCATCAGCTCTGAATCATGTCTTGGTTCAATAGTTGGGTTTTCCTGGCTCCCATGTTTTGGTACCTTACGTTCTGCTATATCGGCTAAGGTAGAACTGGGCGAACTACTGTGATTGTGTCCCGGTTCGTCTGGATGAGCACCTCAGTAGAGAAAGCCGAAAACTGACTGTCATGATACCGCGAGAGCTGGTCAGCTGTTCGAGCGGTCACAAAATCTTTAAGGATTTCTCCTGCATAATGCCATAACCAATGCAGCGTGCGATGGATCGGCTTTTTCTCCGATCAGGGGCCTATAGAGCCCCTAGTACGATCTTCCGAACACAAGGGGCTGCACCGACCATACTAAAGCTCCTATGGCAAAGTGAGAGTGATAAAGCCCTATAGTCCAATTGCCTGGTTCGTTGTGCTCAGCACCTCCTTCAGAGGACCCAAAACTGGGATAAAGAGTGCTCAGGTTTATCCCGAACACCCCCGTACTTCTTACGTGGGGGCAGAAGCCGACGACAGGACAACTCTCAGTCTTAACATAAAAACGGCCGCATAGGAGGGTAAACTTTTATATAACAGGCGACATATAAACGACCTTGTTCAAACATTACAAAGGACAACATGATCGGCATTCATGGAAATATAATGTCCTTGGTGCATAGCTCCACTGCAAGGTAGGATCCTTTCAGGACACTCTTATAATATAATTCGGGCTTGCGGTGCTCCTTCCCCTCTGGCGGCCCCTCGTTCACTAGCTTTTCGGCATCGACCTTCCCACAGTGCACCTTTGCGAGGGCGAAGGTCATTCGTGCTCCTTCTATACAGACCGACTGCTTGATGACGTCAAGTCTAGGGCAAGCACTTACAAGCCGCCTCATGAGGCCGAAGTAGCTGCTTGGAATCGGCTCGGCAGGCCATAGCCGGATAACCATATCTTTCATGGCTAGTTCCGCCGCCTTATGCAGTTCGATCAGTTGTTTTAGTTGATCAACAAAATGCACCGGATAATTCGGCACCAAATACTACGACTAAAAGAGCTTATCTGCAGTGTTCCTTCCTTCAGCTCGGTAGAATTGAGCGGCATCTGATATGCTGTGAGGTAGCTCGGCAAATACACCTAAGAAGTGCGGATTCACAATCAGAAACATAGTTTTCCCTTCAAATACTTGCTTTACATGGGAAAATCGTTACCCGCCGCGATCTTCCTCGCCTCTTGGATCCCCTGTAGGGCGCTTTGGGTTTCCCCCCGGGCATCGCTCGTGGCTTGACGCGCCTTGGTGAGTTCGGACTCTTTCTCCGTTAAACTCTGCTCCAAGGTCTCGCATTTACTTATGACCTCTTTCAGCTCCTACTCAGCTTTAATAACTCTGGCCTCGTGTGTCTCATGAAGAGTCCGCTTCGTGGCCACCTTTTTCTCGGCCTCGGCAACGACCCTTTTGAGGGCCTCGACTTCGGTCATAACCCCTAGCACAAATTATGCGGCTTATTTCATACTGAACGTTTATTTCACAATAAATGCGCGCAACGCTTGTGCATACCTTGTTTATTCCTCAACTGCATTGTCAATTGGCCAATTTCTTCTATGGCTCGCTCCAGACTTTGATTCAGTCCGGAGATCTCCGCAGTACGAGAGGCAGCAGCCGCTATAGGTATCTTCTTGAAACAGAAGAGAAATCAATATCATTCAATGAGTCTTCCTGTGATCATCAATGTGATCCCCTGTCCGGTCCTTTCTTTCACCGAACAGTGTATCAGGGGCTACTATCTATACTATGACACTCTTCGGCAACTTATAAAACATACCTCAAAGCCTCTTATAAGGCTGATACAGGCTTCGTTCAATCCACTCTCAGTTGACTGAATCTTCTCAACACCGCACCCATAAGGGCATGGTATTCGTGAACAATGGAGGCGTATTGTAAGGCCACCAACAAAGCATTCGACACCTTTGGATGGACAGAGGTTGCCGGCGGAACAGGCACGCCCCCTCCAGCCGAAGGAGGCTGCCTTCTTGATTCTGGAGCTGTATAGGCCTCTGGAATCGCATCCGGTGGGGAGCCGAACTCAGGATCGTCCCAGCCGTCAGACCCCATGGGAATCTTTTCCCCCACGTGTCCGACCCATGCGGTTTGACCTCCAGGCGCCGCCATCACAGTTTCTTCCTTTCGTCCTTGGCCGGGGTCCTTTTGGGACGAAGCCTCGGTGTTATGCACCTGTTCGGAGGAAGGAGCCTTTGGGGGCGTCCCGCTCTCCATAGAATTTGAGCTCAGCAGGTCCTCTGATGAGGATTGTTTGGTACGGGACCTCATCAAACTACCAAAACATATGGCTTAAGGTTACTATACTAAGCCACGATGAGTCCGGATGCTTAAACATACTCGGATTTTATATACTTACGAGTTCACCAGGGGCTGGGCCCTGGGATCCCATGCCGGGCTACTGTCGGCGGCGGCAGTGGACTCCTCCAGAAGAGAAGCCCTTCCCCTTTTGGGCAGTTCGGCCTCCAAGGGTGCGGAGGCCGTCCTCTTCCTTCTTCCCCCCGCAGGGGATTCATCTTCCTCCTCCTTTTCATCCTCTTCGCAGGAGGAATGGTTATCAGAGCTTTCGGGTATTGTGTCCGAAGTGCCGTGACGACGAAGGCCGCCCCGGGTCTTTTTGGCCTCTTTCTCGGCCGTCTTCTTCGGCACCTTGTAAGGTGCCAGGACCAACATCTTCGTCAGAAGTGGGATGGCCGGGTCTTCGGGCAGCAGGGTCGGATAATGGATCCGCTCCGCCTTCTTCGTCGAGCTCCGGGAGAGTTGAATAAACACACGTTAAGCGCTTCCTTTGGGTCATGCGGATAGAAAAGTTTGATAAACTCACCGAACTTGCAGGGCGGGACAGTTGGTACCCGCGGTCTTCGGCGGAGTCCGGCCATGATTTGCTGGACTTGAAAAGCACCTTCCAAATGTCCTTGTGCAAGGAGCCGAAGAACCCTCGCAAGGTTTAGTGCCTGGCCGGATCGAATTCCCATAGATTGCATGTCCGGTGTTGACAAGGCAGTATCTTTAACACACGTCTGGAACACCGACAGTTCGTCGGACGAGGACTAGTCCAGGCCTTTCTTGACTGAGGATGTAAGCCGCAGAGGTGCGCCGAATCGAAACTCGGGCGATGTGGCCCATTCCTTGCCGCACAGCTCAGTGATGTTAAACCACTGTTGTTGCCACTCTGTGACAGAATCATTAAAGGTTGCCGTTGGCCATATGACGTTGGGCATCTTGCTCACCATAGCACCACCGCACTCGGCGTGCTCGCCGCCCACCACCTTGGGATTCAAATTAAAAACCTTCAGCCGTAAACCGAAGTGCGGCGAAATGCGGAGGAAAGCCTCGCACATGACAATGACTGTCGATATGTTGAGGAAGGAATTAGGGGACAGGTCGTGAAGATCCCATAATAGTACATGATGCCGCGAACGAACGGTTGGAGGGGAAACTCTAGCCCGCAGACAAAGTGAGGGAGGAATACAACCCTCTCATGGGGTTCCAGAGTGGGGATGATCTGTCCTGCCGTCGGAAGACGGTGGCTGATTTTCTTGGCCAGATACCCGGCCTCCCAAAGCTTTTTGATATCCTTCTCTCGGACGGTAGAGGCCATCCATTTGCCTCCTGCTCCGGATCCAGACATCTTTGGAAGGCCTTTTGTGGGTAGAGAAGGTGAACTCTTGGTCACTGGAGCCTGAGCAGAAGGGAATGAATCAGGAAGAAGGCGTGGGTGAAAAGAGTGAATCCTTGTCCCTATATAAGGGCAGAAGAGGCGGTGCACCTCCCCACTCACCTGGTAAAACCTCTTATTCCCCAAACGTCGTAATTGGTGGCGCGGTTACCCACATCCGTATTGATGAGAGTCTCGTCATAAGTGGACACAATCTCTGCTTTGACTAGACGTGTCAAGAAAATCGCCTCACGATATGTGCAGTGCTGGTTGAGAAAAATGGTTTGAATAATGATCGGGCCATGACATGATGTCATGTTGCTAAACGTGTCAGCGGATTAGATTTGTGGAAATATTATTCTCTCTACGGTCGTATGTGGAACTTATTTTGCAGAGCCAGACACTATCCTCATGTTCAAGATCTTCTATGGAGTATTCGGAGGAAGAACCCGCCTTGCAATGCCGAAGACAAAACTGCGCGTCGGACTCATCGTCATTGAAGCCTGGTTCAGGGGCTACTAAGGGAGTCCTAGATTAGGGGGTCTCCGGACAGCCGGACTATATCCTTTGGCCGGACTATTGGACTATGAAGATACAAGATTGAAGACTTCGTCTCGTGTCCGGATGGGACTTTCCTTGGCGTGGAAGGCAAGCTTGGCAATACGGATATGTAGATCTCCTCCCTTGTAATTGACTCTGTTTAACCCTAGCCCCCTCAAGTGTCTATATAAACCGGAGGGTTTAGTCCGTAGGACAACAACAACCATAGCATAGGCTAGCTTCTAGGGTTTAGCCTCTACGATCTTGTGGTAGATCAAGTCTTGTAATACTCATATCATCAAGATCAATCAAGCAGGATGTAGGGTATTACCTCCATCAAGAGGGCCCGAACCTAGGTAAACATCATGTCCCCACCCTCCTATTACTATCCACCTTGGATGCACAGTTCGGGGCCCCCTACCAGAGATCCGCCGGTTTTGACACCGATAATCGCCAACTTTGTTTTCTATAAGAGGAGACATAGAGATATATCTCTAGCACCGTCCACAACGAACATCTGATGGACTGGTTAGCACCGAATGCTCGCATCGCGATGACCTGAGTTCGAATTCTATCCTAAACTTTAGATTTCTATTTTTTTTAATATATATACTTTTTCGCTATTGTACTAACAGTGGAACCCATAGAGTACTTAGAATACAAGATTAAGAATGGATTTGTTTCTTTTCAACTTTCTATACGAATTTGTAGCCACCTTGCAAGTCATGTAAACTGTACATGCAATTAACTTTTTATAGAGGGAGAATCATACGCGCAATTAACTCAAATGGATTGGATACGACTCTATTATTTCGAGCACAAGAGCATTTCTAACGGCAACCGGCAAATTTCCTCCCGCTTCCTTCTGCAGAGGACGACATCCAACGCCAGAGGCATATATTTTCACAACTCTAACCAACCAAAGAAAATTCATGCAAACACAGACTGATTTCATATAAGCATGAAGGATTTCGTATAAAAAAGTCAGTTCTTCATATAAACATGACGGATTTCATTACATTTACATGAACTAAGTGGTGCTAATATGGCTCTCGTGGTATAATTAATACCTAATCTAAATGGCCGCCCACAGATCCCTTTGTCTTCCTCAGTCCGGCAGACACTTGCGGGGTCGACGAAGGTCCTCCCAAGAGATGAAGCAGCCAAGAAACCACCTGTATATGCAGTCGTCGCCTCGACGGTGGCCTTCGTGGGACCCAAGCGACGGCGGCCTCCCGTGTTCTACTTCTCCTCGATCATGGCAGCGGACACGAAGAAGCTGGCCACCGACTCGGCGCTCTTCATGCACCCCGCTTCTGTCTCTGCCTGCATGGCGCTATCGCAGGCACGGGAGGCGTGCCCATAGAAATGGGAGGCGCGGCCATCGCAGACACGGGAGGCGCGGCCGAAGACACTGGTGGCGTGGTATGAAGCGACAACGATGATGCTCGTGCCGCCATGATAGCCACCGTGCTGGCATGGAGCAACTTGCCACTCCTCATCGAGCTGAACAAGAGCGGCGAGTTGCTAAACCACGCGCCGGCTTGCGGCGGAAACTGGCTTCGTCGGGCCAGGAGAGGTAGGTGAAGTACCGAGCGGCCTCACTCATATCCGCAAGGCTCAGCAGGCCATCGAGCCGGGTAGTATGCCGGGGAATGGCCCCTCGGAAGCCATCGGAAGAGTGGAGAAAATGGTGAAGGAGGAGATGGGAGAGCGGCAGAGGGGTGCGATTGTTGCCCGCTGTCTGGCCTTGTTTAAATAGAGGGCGGACGGTAGGAACTTGGCCAGCATCTGGCCTTGTTTAAACTAAGGACGGACGGGAGGAGCTGGGCCGGTGTTGCGTTTAATTTCGGCCCGCTCATGAACGGACGTGTGACCAGAGTAGGTTTCTTGGTTTGCATGCGGGTTTAACAGAGGTGTTTGATGGAGGCGAGGAGGCGTGTTCACCCGGGCGTGCAGTGCGGTGCAGTACTATTCGATTTGACAGCTACTAGTAAACCAGGGCAGTTCCCGATACGGCTTTAATGTTGACGAGGGAGAGGGTAGCGATTCCTAAAATGTTGAAAGGACAATGATCCATCCTCGTTCAATTAGCATCCTGAATGCATGAGGGAAGTAATGGGAGGAGACGGGCAAAGAGGCAGCACGATGTGAACGCATAGCAGTTTGCACTCATATAAAGGCACCCCCTCCATTCCAATGCATCTACCACATCGTACGCACCTAAGCACCTACACTAAGTGCAAAAACTGCTCACCTCCAGAGCCGTGGAGGCAATGAGCACGATCGGCCAGCGGATGTGCCAGATGGTCCACGACCCCGGCCTATGGCATGGCACCGAGAATCATCTCCAGAGGATGTTGGCGACCGGTTGGTTCATGGCCATCATTGACGCGAGCTAGGACTCTCAGTTGGACAAGATGATCGTTGCCACCATCAACAAGTTCACCATCATCAAAAAGCTCACAGACGACATCATCGTACTCCTCCAGCCCGCGCACACGGGCTCCTCATTGCCTACCACCCTAATCGGCCTCCATAGCGAGAACCTCTTTCAAGCACCGGTGGCCCTGTGACTGCCCGCCGAAGCAACAGAGAATGTCCACCTGGAGGTCACGCTCGACCTACGCATGCACGTGTATGAGGAAGTCATGTACATAGCTATCTACAAGGCCGGTGAGGATGCTACGATGTTGGCCTTCGTCAACCGGCTGGAACCTTGGACACCATCATTGAGAAGCACCTTGACCTCGCCACAAAAGCCGCCACTCCTAAGCCGTCGGTCGGTGGCCCAGCGCACTGAGTCGAGGAGGAGGAGGTTGTACGTTCATGGATGCATCTTTCTTCTTGCCTCCTGTAACCACCACTGCGATCGCATCATCGTGGCCTGAATTCTTAATGTGCTATTGCATTCTCGTTCCAGTCAATACAAACATGTGTGATCCCTTTACTCAAATTTGGAGGCAATTATATGCATCACTGTAACTAGTACTCCATCCGTCAATTTATAAGTGTTGCTTACCTTTTCCATCAACTTCGTAATTTACGTTCAATGCTTGAACTGACCTATGAACTACTCCTAAATTCTAAAACTGAGACCGAACCTATAAATTCAAAACTACTCGTGCAGCACGCCTGTCATGTTCACAAGTCCAAAACGAGAAACTGGAACACATACCTGAGGCATGTCCCTTCCCCGTCGCATACCACACCGTCGTTCCCCCCGGTCAATGTGCATTGGCTAGGCTTTATATCACTACAACATGTGGGACCGCATCTGACCAAACCGACGATGCGCCTACCTAGCTACTACCGTGCTTATCTGGCGGGAAAAGGCCCGCCCTAGCGTTTCCAATCTTTATTTCTATCTATCGATCGTGCCAAGGAGCAGAACCAAATGATACAATTTATACATGTTTCTCTACTCCCATAAAAGATTCAGTTGGTGATGGTGGTGTGTCTGCCATCCGTCATTTCTGACCATTAGATCTGCATCTAATGGATGTGAGGTAAGTTGTGGCATTTTTGCAACAATAGCCCACTTTTCTGCTCTAATTTGTAGAAAATCCATTATTATCTTGAAAACAACCACATCCCTGCGTCACCTCATGAAAACAGCTTGAGAAATATTTTTTGAGTGAAAAGTAATATATTTTTAGTGGTATATATAGGTATATCAAAACAAGAGTGTTCTCTTTCAAGTTTGTGATTAAGTACTATTCTACTTTGGATCTATTGAAATGCACAAGCACATTGCTAGTAAAAGGAAAATCCATGTCGCGTTCGCGTCGCACCCCCACATACCCAGGTATCGGGAGTACTCCACGACCCGTCTAGCACGCCACATACCTAGGGAAGGCGTGTTGCCTTGCATTTTCACTTTGATGTGGGACCGCAGTGGAGCAAGCCGATTATCGGCAAATCGCACCCCGCCCGCCGCGTTGGAAAACATAAACGAGGAGGGGAAGATCTAAGTGTAGCATGGAAGCCAAGAAATTTGGTGTCAGATGGGATTCATTGATAGAGTAGGACTCCATACTAATTCTACTACGAAGTTTGTCCTACTACTACTACAACCACTATACAACTAGGTACGTGCACGACACAACATAATAGGAACAAAAAACGAGAAGATCTTCTTTTGGGTGATTTATCTTTGTTTTAGTCAACGTAGTATGAATACTATGATGTGTGGGGCACCAATCAAGCCGCATGGCACGTCTGGAGGTCTTATTTAGAGCTTTTTGTGTGGATCAATCACACTGTCGTGTTGGTCGTTCGAGAAGAACGTGTATGGTTACTTATAGTAGATCTGAATCACAGCCACCTAGACCATTGGATCAACATCAATCAACAGTTTATATCGTGTGCGTGCAAATACATGCATTGACTCCAGAAAAATAATGAATATAGAATGTATAATACATATACCGCATATTGGGTTTCTCTAAATTTAAACTTTGTACACTTTCAACAATTTGTAGGAAAAGGTATTAATATATACACCACCAAATATATATCATTTGATTCATCATTTATTTTATGTCCACATCGTGTAAATTTGTTAGTGTAAATGTTCATATTGTTTTCACCAAATTCGGTCACGCTTTATAAAATTTGGCTGCAGTCAAATTTATATATGTGCGGAGTAAATTACAAATGGAAGGAGTGGAATATATATATGTATATAACTATACAAATAAAAAATATATTAATATAGTCTATAGATATAAATAAGGCTACTACCCTTTTTCAATGTTAGAACTCGCGCTGTTGTGTACACATTGTTTTGTTTTCGCTATAATTTGCGTTTGCGGGGTGTGTGTGTGTAGGACTACCACCTTTTGTTCACTACCAGCAACCCCACCATTATCCTTAATTAATTCATATTGGTAATTACCATTGCATTATCTTAGTTCTAGCCGATTCTTCGTTTGCTTGGAGGAACTCCATCTCGTTATTCAGGTTGATTTTGTGCATACAACAAGATCATGGTCCATCAAAGATTTTTTTAGTAACGATCGTCGATTTGTATCACCGCGTACGATATAGCTGGATCATCAATGTCAAAATCCACCAAGTCGATACTTATCCCCACTCTCATTGAAAGATTGGGATCGTAAGACTACCACCTAGACAATTCCTTCCCTATAACATACACATGAGCAACCATCTCATTATTCAGGTCCACGCCTCCCTCTCTCTCTGGAAACACACACACCTCTCCACACGATGCGTGTCTCTTGGGTTCTTTTCCATCCCATGACAAAAAGGCACACCACCATTCTCTTCTTCTTGCTACCCCCATCTATGTAGTTAGGTCTCCTTGCAACAAACAAGCATTCCTCTATCTCTCTACTATCTCTTTCTACCACACATAACCTTCCACCCCTAGCCAAACATGTTGTCGAGGTCTATCCAGCTCTCTCACACGCAAACGGACAATGTCTGTGTGTCCCTTCATCGCACACACACTATTGCTCTCCCATATCCGCAACCTTGTAACCTTGTCGACCCCAATGTTACACGCACCTCTCTCTCTCTCTAATACACACACACACCCTCTCTCCCTCCCTTTCAGACACTCCTCTCTCTACGACACACAAAGTCTTCGAACACGCATATGCCCCTCTCTCGTTAGGTAGCGTTGCCCCCGCCCCCTCTTTGTCACACAAATTTTCTCTCTCTATATATATATCTCTCTCTCAATAATACATGCATAGTCTATATTGAAACCAAGTACAAAAATGAGCTCCGATTACAAAAATAAAATCCACTCCCAAACAGAATAAGAAAATAGGGTGAGATCATGCACACAAATGTTTGTTGCGTGCATGAATGTCAATGATATGGATGTACTACTCGTACATCCCACAGACCCATTTCATACAAATTACATTAAACCCTTCTCAAAATATGGTGCACATGTGATGTGTGTTGTACTGCTCTTGCCAGCCTTCCTCTGACACGTTCCAACATATTGTGTTCCTTCCGATTCTATTTTTCTCCGCGGACCATGTGAAACCACGAAAAGGTCACCCCCCCTGCCCCCACTGGTACTATAGCTCAAAGCTCCCATACAGACACAACACTACTAGGAAAAGGCCTACTAATGGCGCACCAGTTTTGCCTACTTGTGCGCCATTAGTATCATGCCACTAGTATATATTACTAATGGCGCACCACAGGTGCGCCATTAGTATCTGGTATACTAATGGCGCACCACCCAGTGCACCATTAGTATATAACATCATGCGCCATTAGTATGCCTCCCAGGGCCATAGTTAACCATGTGCTTTGGCACACTAATGGCACACTGCGGATGGATGCACCATTAGTATACTTGGCATACTAATGGCGCACTCTGTAGTGATGCGCAATTAGTATGAATATTAGGTTTTATTTTTTTTTTACTTTTTTGATTTTTGCACAGGTTACAAAATATATTATTTGATTGAATATACACAGTAGCACACAGCAACAGCAGATTCATCGAATACAATAGAAGATTAGTCTCCGAATACAATTCATCATATTAGTCTCCGAATTCAAAATACCGAACAAAGATAAAACATTACAAGTCTCAGGACCGCGAGTATCGAGTTTGTCGAAAGTAATACTAATACTAAGAAGTCCTACTAATCATCATCATACGACTTCTACTTGTTATTCATAACAAGTCATACGATCATCATCTTGATAGTCATCGAACCAACCCTACTTAATTGTTCTTAGCACATGATCATCAGTATTAGGCAGGACATAAATACCCTATTTAAGCTAAAATAGCATAAAACAATATAGACCCTGACTCTCCATTATGGAGAATGGAGAACATCCTGTCTCCAATTCTTGCACTTCACTTCCTTTTGCTTCCAAGAAGCTCCTTACGACTGTCCATACATTTTTTCCATCCTTTGATTTTCATGTCTCCACTTCTTTTAGAAATCTCGTATGGACAGTTGAGATTCGTAGGACGACCTGGCTGTATGTTCAAAACATTAACACTACCTTTATGATACATCATATGAGGCACACAATTCTCTGGGATTATCTGTTGAAAAACATAGTAATAACTTCATAGTTAGCAATGATGTACTAGTTTTAGAAGTATGCAAAAGATGCACGGATGTCGTAATAGTAAAAATCTTACCAGGGTATCTCCATGGTAGTTACCGTAGTTGAACACATGCACTAGTGGCACGTATTTACCATAATGTTGAGGAGTTTGATTGTGGATAGTGTAATTCTCAATGTCAGTACAAAATCCGACCAGATGATTTTTCTCCTTGTAAGTTGTTAATTCGGAGCCATCGGTGTAGTGGGTTTTCTCTACCATCTCCCGCACATTCTTTGAACAATAAAAATAAGCTGTCAATGGAAATAAGCTGTCAACTATTATGAAATAAACAATATAAATTAGCTAATAACTATGTTTGAGAAACTCACATAGCGGTAGAACTGGAGGCATATCAACAAGGACCCAAATGTCCATATTGTCTTGGTTGATGTCAGGATTACCAAGATCCATGGTGATAAGCATACCCTCATCAAAACCATACATCTTGCAAAATGCTTCCCAATTTTTGCAACCAAAATGGGTTACGCTCTCAGAATTATATAGATTTACTTCAAAGTCCACATCGTGATGAGTCCTTAGGTGAATTTTCTTTGTTTCAGAAATTTCATGGTCTTCAAAATCCATCCTCTCCAAGACATAGCATCTTGCATGGCATGGGATAAGCTATACTCGAATTGTAAAAGATGAAAATTACACATTGAAATAGTTGAAGTCATGCTTAATTATGAAAATAACACTTGTCGTCGGTGTGTACTATTTCAACTTCGAAGGTCTCCTCGAGCTTAATGCTGAAGCGCCGATCATCGTCCAGGTGAGGCATGTCGCACAGACCTCGATTGTCGTGGCACCAGTCGCACTCCGCCGGGAGACTTTCGTCGTCCGATGATGATGACGACATATCCTACGTTCATAATTCAAAACTACATCATTTAGGGTTTGTCGACACCGAGGCATCCTAAAAGCTAAGCTTTTATCATTAGGGTTTATCGATGCTGAGGCACCCTAAAAGCCTAAGCTTTCATCATTTAGGTTCTTATCGACACCGAGGCACCCTAAAAGCCAAGGTTTTATCATTTAGGGTTTGTCGACATCGAGGCACCCTAAAAGCCTAAGCTTTCATCATTTAGGTTTTGTCGACGCCGATGCATGCATTAGTCGCAAGTACCCCATATGTCCTATTTTTAGCAAGGTCATGCTAAAATTCACGGAAAATTTCGGCATGACCTTTGCTAAAAGTAGGACATATTGAGTACCCGAATTTGCCGGAACAGAAGTTAATCGACATTCCGGCAAACTCAAGGGCCTCTCGGGGTACCTGCAAATTCATCACGACACAACGGTCGGAGAAAAAACCCAGCAAACTGGCAAGATGATCATCATCTTTAAAAGTCATTACTTGTCAAATACAGAAGAAGGAACAATTTATTTGTGACATAGTTGGCCCATACAGAAGAAGCAACACCCTGCACTAGCCTAAAAACAAGTGAAGTTTCACCCATATAAGAACAACTTTATAAAAACAGAGAAGTTGCTATGTTTTTTCTACTGCTAGGAAAAACATCACTCAATGGAAATGAAAATCTCAGTACCAGCATTTTGAACTTTGAAATGAAATACAGTAGTAGTATTAGTAGTATATGGAGTAGTATCTTGTCTAGTAGTAGTATTAGTTGTATATGGAGTAGCAAGTTTTGCCTCAGAGACCGCAAAAGCTATGTTTTTTCTCAATTCAGATAGCTAAGTGGAAAACCACGTCAAGTCCTATTTTCATACTCTATTTCTCAATGCATGCAATTGGTTTCATCTGGACTACATCATAGAACCACCAATAAAGGACACTGAAAAAATATATAGAGATGCCTACGGTTCCTATCCTTGAGTAGCATGATTAGAGATGAGTGGATCTCCTAAAGGTGTCATAAGCACTTACTGTTACTCTTGGAAGCAATGCAAACATGTAAAAGTTATTACTGTTGACAATACTACTCAAATATCCAACTATCAGGACACAAGGCATGATAATCCATCTAATCTAATGAAATCTGAACTCAACTTGATCATGGTTCATGCCCTCGGACACATCAGCACCTCAAGAATGCCATGACAAAAATGAAAAGGACCAAGACAATCACCACACAAGTGAAGAGAGAACTCGGGGCCTCTTTGACAAAAATGAAAAGGACCAATACAATGAAAAGGACCAGTGAGATGAAAAAACTAAGGTAAGGGGGGACATCAAAACGCAGAAGTGCATAACACAAGCTCACCGACATAGACACACATAACAGCCACACAACAGCATAGACATTAAACATGTGCAGAGATCACAATCAACAGAGGCATAACAGTAGAAATTACAGGTGTAGATTGCTCTATTCAATAAACTTCCTATCAGTCCAACAATGTTTCTGAATCTAAACTTTTTCAGTTAACAGAACCTAAACCTGACAATGTTCAGTTAACAGAAAGGGGGGAGGGGAACCGGTGCAGCTCACCGAGAGGAATACGACGGCGAGCTTGTGCGGGGATCGACGGTGAGTCCGTGGCGGCCGGAGGTGGAAGAAGGAGCAGACGCCCTAGATGGTGGAGGTGTCGGTGTCATAGAGGTGCCGGAGACCTTGCCCTGCGAGACAGAGAAGGGGACGTTAGCCCCGGCGCAGGCGGGGGGCAAGGGGAGGAGGAGGAGGGGAAGGGGAGGAGGAGGGTCGGGGGGCGTACGGTGCTGCGTCGCTGCTCGGCGCTGACGGCGAGGAGGAAGGCGAAGACGTTGAGGGTCGGGGCAGCGGGGTGGGGGCGCGGGGGCGGTGGGGCAGCGGGGGTGGGGGCGGCGGGGGTGGGGGCGCGTGGGCGGCGGGGGTGGAGTCCGGCGGGGGTCGGGGCGGCGGCGTCGTGGGTCTGGCGATGGAGAGAGGGACGAAAGGGGATCTCTGGCGAGGGAGAGGGAGGACTTAGCTATAGGGGAAGCTTACTAATGGCGCACCACCCGTCGCTGCGCCATTAGAAACCTTTTTTTAGATAGCAATGGCGCACCCACCGCCGGTGCGCCATTAGAAATCTTTTTTAGATAGCAATGGCGCACCACCAGGCCGGTGCGCCATTAGTATATATTTTTTTTAATAAATGAATATGAATATGAAACAGTAATATTTTTTAATAAAAACAGTAATAATTGTTGTTTAACAACAATTGTAGTCTACAATTTTTTATAATTATTTTTTAGAAAATGAATATGAATATGAAAGAGTAATAATTTTTTATAAAAACAGTAATAATTTTTTTGAAAAATATCATCAAATTTGTTATTTGAAAATATCATCGGCGGCGGCGGTGGAGCGGGGGAGGGTGCGGGGGGTCGTCGGCGGCGGTGGAGCGGGGGAGGGTGCGGTGGGTCATCGGCGATAGTGGAGCGGGGGAGGGTGCGGGGGGGTCGTCGACGGCAGTGGAGCGGGGGGAGGGTGCGGGGGGGTGCTCGGTGGCGAGGGGGATAGCTATCGAGAGGGAGGGGGATTGAGATCGAGTGTCCTCATGAATATTCAATATTTTTTCATATGAAATATGAAAAAATATCATCAAATTTGAAAAAATATTCATGAATTCAAAAAGTGCCCATGAAATTTAAAAATATTCATGATATCAAAAAGTAAAAAAAAAGTGCCCATTACTAGTTTAAACTAGTAATGGCGCACTATGCAACTGTGCGCCATTAGTAGTTTTGCAAAAAAGTAAATAAAATACAGTAGTGGCGCACTCTACGGCTGGTGCGCCATTAGTAGTTCTAACTACTAATGGCGCACTCTGCCCGGATGCGCCATTAGTATGTTTGAAAAAATGAAAAAAAAACATTTTGTTACTAGTGGCGCACCGTGTGCCTGGTGCGCCATTAGTGTCTTCCACACTAATGGCGCACCAACAGATGGTGCGCCATTAGTATATAGTAATGGCGCACCACATGTCTGGTGCGCCATTAGTGTCATTTCCATCTATAGCCCTTTTCCTAGTAGTGCAACACCCACCAAAGCGCGCAGCCGTTGCCGAAGTGGATGGCGCCGCGGACCGGGAAGAGGGCAGAGTCTCCGTCATCGCTGAGGTGGAGCACGCCCTCTATGGCCGCGAGTACTGCGTGCTGACTATCCACGCGGAGGACAGTGTGATCTAGCGGCTCGCCCTCGTCGGCCACGAGGGGTAGCTGTGGTCCAGTAGCACGCCCTGGTCGGTCACGAGGAGGTGCATCACATCCTCGCCGCTCACAATGTGGACCAGTAGGTTCTCCAGCAGCATGCCTACGAGCATCGCATCATCAAGAGCACGCCCGCGAGCATCGCAACGTCACCGCTCTCAACGTGGACGAGCGTGTGCTCCGGTAGCACACCCACGAACATCGCATCCTCGCCGCTCACAATGTGGACAAGCACATTCTCCAGCAGCATGCCTGCGAGCATCGCATCATCGCCGCCAGCGAACATCACATCGTCGCCACTCTCAATGTGGAAGAGCGCGTGCTCCGGCAGCACACCTGCAAACATCGCATCCTCACCGCTCAAGTGAACGAACATGTGCTCCAATAGAACAACCGCGAGCATGGCATCCTCGCAGCTCACGAGGTGGTTGAGTGCGTACTCCATACAGTACCTCAGGAGTTGGTACGTGAGCACCACGCCCTCGGCTACAAGGAGTACTGCATGTTGCCCATCATGGATTAGGAAAATCCCATGACTCTGCCGCTCCCTGGAGGAGCGCGAGCTATAGTGGGCGCTCGAGGAGTCCCGCGCTGATATGCAGGTGGCGGCGGACGTGCAAGATTATCCTTCGAGCTCGCCTCCCCTTACGAAGACGCCTTCACCGCCCCCGTCATACGTCCTCTGCCTCGGCTCCGGTAGAAATTATAGTTTAGTTTTATGGAACATTAATATTCGGACTAACGCAAAAAAACAACCTATGACTAACATGCATAAATAGATGACGTGGAGGCATTGCATGATGGAGTATATTGCAATTTATTGATTGCATGCATGATTAGCTTATGTGTCTTGGTTGCATGACTAGGAAAGGCTAGAGAAAATAAATAGATAATGTGTTTAGAGTGCAGTCCACTAAATGGGAGCATGTAAATATCTTTAGAGTGCACTCATTTTTTCAGACGCTTAGGTGCATCGGATGCCGTGCCACGCTACAAAATGTTAGAAAAAAAATCTGTTATTATCTTGAAACTAGCCACACCCTCCCCTCACCTCATCAAACCAGCCCAATGAATATGTCGTCAGTGAAGCATAATTTATTATTACTGATATGTATATTAAAACTAGAGTGTTTATATTTCAAGTTTGTGAACAAGTATTATTCTACTACTTTGGATCCATTGCAACGCAGGGGCCGGCACATTGGTAGTAGTAAGAAACAAATTCCAGGTTTGCACGAGTTCATACTGCGGGAGCACCACAAGGCCTGGCGTAGGAGTTACATTTCCCTCTCGGGGCCTACGGGACCTAGCTTCGGCGGCTAGTGCACCTGCCTTTGAGTCAATGATATGTGGACCCTAAATGCGGCTGGCCCGCATGTCATTCTCATAAAATCAGAGGGGTGATGGGACTGAGAGGGGTGAGGCGCATGTCGGCGGACATGTGGTGTCATGGGTTCGAGCGGCATCGTGGGAATCGAGTGAGAAGAGGCTTGCCTGCTCCCCTCCCATGCTCCGATCTGTACTCCCGCGCCACTAATTTTCATCCAATGGTTATAATAGATTTCCTCGTATGGGTCATCTATAGCCTCAAAAATAGGTAAACAAAGGTCGTATTTCTAGGAAATAATTTCCTGCATGAATCTGTACATGCATGCAAGACCCTTTCCTTTCTTTCTCGTCCTCTAAGCATGGCAACAGGTGCCTGCCTAATCCATGTAGCACACTGCACCACCAGCGAGTAGCACCTCCTCCATACCAATATTGGCGTCTGGGGCATGCACATGCAGCTGCTCCCGTTGTATTTTACCCGCATGTTCGACATCAGTGCCACATTGATCTTGGATGAGACCATGGATCTTGTGGCCAAGAAAAGTCTCTACCCGACCGACGCATGACGAGGTGCTTGTCTATTGTGACGTGACGCACGACATTTACTAGCTCGTGCTCCGGATGAGCTCGGGCAGGAGCTAGTGATCTACCCGGGGCACATAGCTCGACTTGGGCTCGAGATTCCGACCGCTTGCACCATACTGAGGACGTACCACTCAACAGTGAGGCTAGAATGCTGGATACATATAGGCATGTGCTTGTGGGCGGGAGCAACCTGCTCAACGGATACCGGTTTGCGAATGTGATGTACTCGACGTAGTTGAGCTAGTGAGCCTGGAGGCATTCCCGCCGTCGTACATTGAAGCGCCGCTCAATGGCGTGCGGCCACAGGCTAGCATAGGTTAGCTACGGAGAAGCAGCGTTGGTGTGGTTCGAGATGCCCAACTGGCCACTGTCGCAGCGGCGTTCGCGACTCACTCCTTCTAGATGAACCGGTCGGTGGTGGCCTGGCCGTGGAAAGGATGCCACAGCTGGACGTCCGGGTGTTACGAGGTGTAGATGGCCACATGGGCGGGTAATACCTATATTACATAAGTAGAAGGCAAAGACGTGCCTTTATTTTATTTATTATATTTGTGGCTGAGGACTGATGCTCGGGACGAAATGTGTCACAGCCGCTAGATGAAAATTGGATGGTGCTGGAGTACGGATCGGAGCCAGGAGCCGAGCATGCAAGCCGCAACCAATCGCATGTGGTTGTGGTAAAAACTTGATGGTCACCGCAGTTCAGCTGGCCCCCATGTCATGCACAGAAAGGAAGAGGAGGGGTGGGGCCGAGAGGGGTGAGGCACACATCGGGGGACGTGGTGCCATGGGTTGGAGCGGCGTCGTGGGAATCGTGTGTGATAGTGGTAGAAACGTGATGGTTTCCGTGGTTTACATTCCATGGACAAGTTGACATGTCTACTAACACATCATTGCATACCGCTCACTGCAAGGAGTAGTAGTAGAGAAAACTAGGCGGATAAATAGTTCATTGTAGTCAAGCGGACCTATATCAATGTACACATAGTACACTTGTTCCAAAGACATGCACACCAGTGAAATAGTTCATCTATATCAATGTAAACACAGAGGAAATAGTTCATCCATCTATAATGCCTTGCTACTCGTGCAACTTCTTCTTTCTTCTTCTTCTTCTTCTTCTTCTTTTTCTTCTTCTTCTTCTTCTTCTCATTTTCTGTGGGTGACAGTTTTGCAACAAGCTCTTTCGACCTTGTAGCTATCTCGAAACTCACACGGGCATTGAGGGCAGCATATTTTATCCACTCGTTGGACAAGTGATAATTCTCCCATCGAGCCAACCTTAATCACAGCGTCTCATCACCCTTCTCAAGATTTGTTCCGAGCACAAAATTTGCTACCTCGAACAGGGATGGTGCTTTTTTATCACAATCATCTACAGGATTTTTTGTTTGTAGGTCAGTGATGTTTTTCAAGTCAAGGTTGTACGACGCCAGCTTCTCTTTGTACCCTTTGATGGCTGCCCCACAGAAGTATATGTCCTTCCAAGACATATACCTAGTATGGAGGTGCGTGTATGATGTTATACACCAAGACCTCATCTTCGAGGCACAACTGAAGGGCGGCGGTGCGTTGGATCTTCCCAGTGGCACTCTCCATGTACTCTGCATCGAGACCGACGACCTTCATCTCCACCTTTTGGAGGGATTTGGATATATTGTTGATCCACTCCCGAACAACCCTTGGGTGGTCAGTGACAGTGGCAACTATGATCAACGAGCCTTCGGCGAGGACATGTTCGATGCTAAAAACCTGCATAGGGATCACTTTCGCCATTTGGAACCGCTGGACTAGAGGGATATGGTTTGGAGAATTAGGATTAAGATGGCTTTGGAATTACTCAAGGAGTATGTGAATCCAATGGGGTTTGAATGCAAATGAAGGAGAGCTGAAGAAGCCGAGGAAAATCGGTTCTCGATGGAGAAGTAAATGGAAGAAGTGGCATGCAGGCAGTTGATTACACGGCTAGGTAGACCAACCTGCAAAAGGAAAAGGCTATGCAGATAGCGTACTGAGGAGTGGTCCATGTCCGTGTACGTGCCCATCCTTCTTTGCTACATATGCCACTGGTTAGTTGAGGTCACTCTTTCAAATCACCACGGCAAAACATTTTATGCTTTTTATTACTGCACCCCTCCTGACAGGTGGGATCTGCGCAAAACCCACTTGGGTGGACGAACAGATATACAAACATATCCATCTCTTTGCACACACAAAATATGTCGTAGCTAGTTCGGATTGATATTGGCGCGTGCATGCGAGCCAAAACCTTTTCTGGTTAAGGAATATATGCGGTTATCCTAAAAAAGAAAAAGCCCTTCTTCGCGCTTCCGCATGCACGAGAATTTGGTTCTGCTCTCAATTTGGATGCTAGCTGGAGGATGAAGTCAACCCAGAGGCATGCTTAGCACGGGATACCTATTTTCCGCTATACTACAGTACTACTCTGTATGTTACTACTAGTAGTAGTACAACTGTGGTACACTGGTTGATCAAAATAATGTTCATCCGGTCCTCTCAGTGAAGTGACAAGACCTTGCGCCCGAGGTGACACTAGTCCAGGCGGCGTGTTCAGGTTACCAAAGTAAGCCTCCCCTTGTGCATTGTGCAGTCACTATCACCACCGATGTATAGCATGCCTCGCCTAGTCTCCCTCTCCCCTAGCACCACTACATCTCCATCTCCGTCTCGCCGGAGATCCTTAGGTCACTCTTCATCATCTCACTGTGCCCCCGCGTACCCTTGCCTCGCTTGCCTCCACCAGTACCACTATTCCCTCGCTTGTCGCTCAACACCGAGAGCCTTCTCCGCTGTAAATCAAGCCCCCAAAAACCCCACCTTCCAAACTCCACCATGGTCGAACGTGAACCACGCAGCACCCATACGAACCGCAATTGGAGCAATATCCCAAGTGAAATCCTCGACCTCTTTTGTTCGTGTATGGATATCTTGAGCACCGTGCGGCTGGCTGCAAGCTCGAGGGACATGCATGCGGCCATCGTCGAAGTGAGGTCTCAGCTTTTAAACACACCCTTCTTTCTGCTATCTAGTCTAGCGAGATTTCCTCACCATGATACAGAACTGTACATGATGCCCCTCGACTTCAATCTGACCTCCATTAGGCGAAACTTCTTTGCATGTATGTAGTGGGTCACCGTACATCATTTCCCTCGACTTCGATCAGAGCACCATGGCCCGAAACTCCTTGGCAGGTATGTACTAGGTCGGATCAACTCCCACTGGATGGCTTCCGTCGGAGAAGACGGGAAAAATTTGTTGCTCGTGAACTTCCAGACCTCCCATGAGATTATCCTTCCTACGTTGGAGTATGTGGAGTTTTACCGCCGCGGTCCAAGTCATCTAGATTACCACATCAGTTGGACAGACATTGTTTTGTTGAAGATTGTAATATGCCAATTGCCCACATGACATGTGGATTACCCAGACTTCAAGCTAATTGCCTTGTTTGACCGCGGACTTGCCTATCTATCCACTGGTGCCTTCTTTAGCTAGAGATGACTCAGCTCGCAGCGGATCGTCAAAGCTGATACACACTTCTGTGGTGCTATTGAACACAATGGCATCATCTACGCAATCGACAAAGGAGATGGCACCATGTATTGCTAGGACGGCACACGTAAGTTGTTTTCAAGTGATTTTAATGATAATGCCATGACACTGTTTGAACTTTTTGTGAGGATTGGCATATCCCTGTTTGAGTAGAATTTGAGTAGAACTATGGAAATGCATTAGAGACACCGTAAATTAGCTATATTTGGAATGAGTTAATTCATGCGATGTGACCATGTCATTACAGCCAATTTGTACCCTCGAATAATCAAACGGTTAGGAAGATATGGATATTCTCCTTATTTCATAGTAATCTATATACTACTAAATATGAGTGTGTATCAATAGCCATGTTAGTTTTATAATTTTCATGATGTAAAAACATGCATCACATTGTTGGTTTCATCTAACCAAACATTAGGGAAGTAAATGTGCATATGGAGAACTCTATATTTGGAAGTAGTGAAATCATGTAATGCTTACCATGTGTACATACCTATATTCGCCCTTCAGGAATCAATGGATAGAACAATATCCTCACAAAAAAAATTCCAACAGAACATGAGTATATAATAATGCATGGCCTGTTAGTTTCCCTGAAGAATTTGTTTGTGATGACAGAACATGATTACATAACATGCATGACATGGTAGTTTCCTATGAAGAATCGATTGCGAGATAACATGAGTATAACCATGTATGTAACTTCTATATTTTCAAACCCAGTATACATTTTCCTGTATTTTCCTCTCAGTTCCAACAAGGACATATCAATGTTGTTTCTTGCATTATCCTACTCATATTCTGAACAATGTTGATCTTAAATTAACAATGCCTGTCCTTTTTTGATATGATGCAGTGTCCCTACATTTACTGCCCTTTGTAATCACACCACCTTTGCTAAAAACAAGGAAGCACAACTGGTTCCTCTCTCGATCATACGACGGCAAAAGACTACTGACCATTCGCACACATGAGCCGGAAAAGTTATATTGCAAAAACCCCACTGTGTACAAGCACCGTGAAATACATGAGTATCCTGACAGTGGCTATTACATCTATGAGCAGGATACCAACTTGTTGGGGCCTTCAGGATTTTTGAGTTGGAGGCGGGTACACAACCTTGGTTCACACTCTCTGTTTCTTGGACTCGATTATCCGATTAACAAGGAGATCACCATTGGCAAGGACCTTGACGGCAGAGAGGCTCTGTTTGCTAGGGAAAATTGTGTCTACATGGCGAGCCCTAGGACTTTGGGAGCAGACTCCCTTGATTGTCAACGATACAACCTGCAGCCAAAAGAAGGTGAGAATGACAAAGGCATCTGGATTAAATTTGATCCTTGAATGTATCAAGTCCGACAGGTAGTGATGTGGTTCCAGCCTTCAGGTTGATAGGTAATTGGGTTGTTGCGTCAAAAGTGTGGAGTACTGGTGTCTCCGAATCACTGGTGGCTGAATCCGAGTTCATTAACCGAGACATTCCCAAAACGGCCTTTGTTACTCGTTATGGCCAATACGAGTACACCGTCATGTCCTTCGGTTTAACCAATGCCCCATCCACCTTCTCTCGGTTAATGAACTCGGTCTTCATGGAGTATTTGGATAAATTCGTCATAGTATACCTTGATGATATACTCATCTACTCCAAGAATGAAGAAGAACATGCCAAACATCTAAGGCTGGTATTGACGAAACTTCGAGAGCATCGCCTTTATGCCAAATTCTCCAAGTGTGAATTTTGGTTGCCAGAAGTGACCTATCTAGGCCATGTAATCTCTGGTAAGGGTATTGCTGTCAATCCCAAGCGAGTTCAAGCCGTCCTTGATTGGACTCCACCTGAGACGGTCAAGCAAGTTTGGAGCTTTCTTGGCTTGGCGAGTTATTGCCGCCGCTTCGTCGAGAATTTCTCCAGAGTTGCTAAACCTCTAACTGAACTCCTCAAGAAAGATAAAAAGTTCGAGTGGACCCCACAGTGCGAGTTCAGCTTTCAGGAACTGAAAAGACGCCTGACATCTGCTCCCGTACTGGTACCACCAGATTTCTCCAAGGACTTTATTATCTATTGCGACGCCTTGTGACAAGGACTAGCTTGCATACTCATGCAAGATCGTCGGGAAATTGCCTATGCTTCACGACAATTACACCCACATGAGGAAAATTATCCCACACATGATCTAGAGCTTGCAGCTGTAGTCCATGCACTTAAAACTTGGCGACATTACCTTCTCGGTAATCATTGCGAGATCTTCACCGATCACCAAAGTTTGAAATATATCTTCACCCAACCAGATTTGAATCTCAGGCAAAGACATTGGGTCGAGTTGATCTCGGATTATGACTTAGGAATAACTTACACCCCGGGCAAAGCCAATGTCATGGTTGATGCACTAAGTCGTAAATCTTATTGTAACAACCTGATGTTACAACAGAGTCAACCACTTCACCACGAGGAATTTCGTAAGCTTAATCTTCACATTGTTCCTCAAGGATTCTTATCCACCCTGGTGGCGAAACCTACCGTTACGGATCAGATCATCAAAGCACAGAAGGTAGATCCGGGAATCTCCCGTATTAAGAGAAACATTAAGAAAGGAGTCGCGAATTGTTTCTCCGTTGATGATCAAGGTGTCGTATACTTTGGAAACCGCTTAGTGGTTCCCAAGGCACGAAACCTGAGGTGGCTGATCCTTAAGGAAGCTCATGAATCCCCTCTAACCATTCATCCCGATGGTACTAAAATGTATCAAGACCTATGCCAGAGGTTTTGGTGGAGTAGGATGAAGAGAGAAATTGCTCAATATATTGCTAGTTGCGACGTCTGTCGTCGTGTTAAAGCAGAGCATCAACGGCCTGCTGGCACCCTTCAACCTTTGGCTATTCCTGAGTGGAAATGGGATAAAATTAGTATGGATTTCATTACTGGGTTTCCCAGGACCAAGAGAGGGAATAATGTTATGTTCATCGTAATCGATCGTCTTTCCAAGGTGGCCCACTTTCTACCTGTTCGTGAGAGTATCACCGCTAGCCAGCTAGCTGATTTATACATCTCCCGAATAGTGTCTCTTCATGGTGTCCCATTGGAAATTAACTCAGAACGTGGGAGTCTCTCCACCTCTCGATTTTGGCAAAGTTTCCAAAATGCTATGGGAACTCGTCTCTCTTTTAGCACCGCCTTCCACCCTCAATCAAGTGGTTAAGTAGAGCGAGTCAATCAAATTCTGGAAGATATGCTCTGAGCTTCTGTCATCTCATTTGGAATGGGTTGGGAGAAATGCCTTCCATTCGCGGAGTTTGCTTATAACAATAGTTATCAAGCTAGCTTGGGCAAAGCTCCTTTCGAAGTTCTTTATGGACGAAAATGTCAAACGCCTCTTAACTGGTTAGAAACTGGGGAAAGACAACTCTTTGGCCCGGATATGATTTAGGAAGCAGAAGAGCAGGTTCGCGTCATTCGTGAGAAATTGAAAACATCCCAATCTCGTCAAAAGAGCCAATATGATCGTAAACATAAGCTCATGACTTATGAAGTCGGCGAGAAGGCTTACCTTTGGGTTACTCCGTTAAAGGGAACCCATCGTTTCGGTATCAAAGGCAAATTAGCTCCTCGTTACATTGGTCCCTTTCGCATTCTTGCCAAATGAGGAGAAGTTGCCTACCAATTGGAACTACCTCTGCATCTTTCCAGAGTTCACGATGTCTTCCATGTTTCTCAACTCAGGCGTTGCTTCGCGGATCCTATCCGTGGAGTGGACCACGAAACGCTTGATCTACAAGATAATCTCTCATATCGGGAATATCCCATTCGTATCCTTGATCAAGCCGAGCGTACCACTCGACGCCATAACATCAAGTTTCTCAAGGTTCAATGGTCACACCATTCCGAGAAAGAAGCCACTTGGGAAAGGGAGGATCGTCTTTGACTCGAGTACCCCACCTTCTTCCCAACAGATCCTAAATCTCGGGTCGAGATTCTTTTGAGTGGGGGTGAGTTGTCACAACCTAGCAAGTTCATGCATTAGAATGATTACATCATGTTTATTTTTCCCAGAAAGATGAAATGGGGATAACAGAACCCCCAACACCCCCTTAAACCAACTAGGGTTTACAAAAATTGGTTTCAATGAACCCAAAATGCCCTTCCTAAAATGTTCATCATTTCTGGTTTGGGCTAAAACCCCTGGCAAAAATGGTGCACTCTTTTCTAGGACATTCTGGATTCATTGGATTAAATCATAAGTATTTGCATTTGGGCATTTAAATGCTACAAAATATTTTAAATGCTCAAATAATTCTAGAAATAAGTGTGGGCTATTGGAAATAATCTAAAAGGAGCGTATGATTATTTTCATGATTTTTGTAAGTGCCTAGCTATTTTTAATAAAGCCACAAACTTACAGAAAAATAGAAAAAGAAAAAAGACAAAATAGAAAATAGAGAGAGACAGAGAGAAACCCACTTGGGCTTACCTCACCTAGCAGGCCCACCTGCCGGCCCAGCCCAGCCACCGCTCCAGCGAGCTGCTTGGCTTGGCCAGGCAGGCAGGTGCTCGACGCCGGTGCCTGCGCGTGCCACGCAGCTGCCCGCCGCCCTGCTTCCTCCCTTCGCAGTGCTGCCGCCCTGGATCGGTCACACACCTCTCCCCCGAGCTCGCAGACAAGCCTCTCTCTCCCCAACTCCTCTCCCTCGCTCCCCCGAAGCCATGGCCGATGCAGCCGCCGCCGTCTTGCCGCTGTAGCCACCGTCATCCCCGTGCCGCGTCACCGTGTCCACTAGCTCCGTCGTCGTCGACTACGTCGAGCAGGCTGAGCCCCGAGCACTCGCCCGCTCTGGAGTCGCACTGACCCCGTCTCCCCCAACTCCGGCCACCGAGATCGCCATCATCGCCCTGCTCAGCTCCGGCCTCCCCCGAGCCCACTTTGACGCTTGCTGCAATCGCCGTGAGCCCAGCTCCATCCCCCCCCCCTCTCCACTAACTCCCTCCTGCACCGTGTGCACCGCACCACGCTCACCCGAGCACCCGTCGCCGCCGAGCTTGTCGCCGACGTGGCTCCGGCCACCCACCGGCCACACCATTATGACCAGCGCACTCACCTCACTCGCAGGAGCCCGTAACACCACTCCACGCGCGTCGCTGTGCCCCGTAGCCTTGGTTTCGACCTCGCCCGAACTCCGGCGACCGCCAAGGTCGTCGCCGGCGACGTTTCCGGCCACTCGAGCTCCACCCACTACCACCACTCAATGCGGCTTGCTCCCTGCTACGCGTAGATGCTCTCCGCCGCCCGTTTGGTCACCGGAGACGCAGACCCGAGCCCCTCCGCCACGTCTGGCCTCGCCGGCGGCTAAACACCGGCGGGTTTGACCCATTGACTTTGACTGGGTGGGCCGAGGTTGAATCCCCTGAGTCTATGACAAGTGGGCCCCCTCTGCTAATTAACCTAGGGTTAGCGCTAACTAATTTTAGTTAGTTTAGGTCACTCACATGCGGGCCCAGGCCCCACTGACAGTTAGTTAGTACTAACTTAACCCTGTTAATTAGCTGTTTCACTGACGCGTGGGTCCCAGCCGTCAGGTTTGACCTGGGCTGGCGCCTTTGACTCGCTGACGTCACAGTGATGCAGTGCTGACGTAATTATTCATTTTCTGGATTTATTCTTATATAGGAAATTCCAGAAAATAGCCAAAACTTCTAAGAATCATAGAAAATCAACCATAGCTCCAAATCAAACAAATTATACATGAAAAATGATCAGAAAAATTCAATCTTTCCATCTGTAATGGGTTCATGCATGACAAAACACTTTAACCTTGCTATTTAGGTGAAACAAGCTAATACACTTATTATGCATAAGAACTTAAGTTTCCATTTGAATCTTTGATTCAAATGGACCCATTTCAACTTGTTTCACATTGCATTAGGCAGGACACATCATTTTGCCATGTCATAGCATGCATCATGTTGTTGCATATTGCCATGTGTTGATTATATTCTGTGGTGTCTTTCATGGTAGGTGCTGCCTCCGAGGATATCTCCGAGTATCCAACTGAAGGGCAGTACTCTACCACTACTCCATCAGGCAAGCAGCCCCATTAATCATATTGATACAATCCCATGTTCTCGCCTCTGCTCTCATTAACTGCATTAAGACAACAACGTTTCAAACTGTTGTGTGCTGCGGTAGTTCGACCCTTGTCCTCTGCATGACCTGTCATTGCCACAGTAACTAGATGAAACCCACTAGCATGTGTAGGAGTTGATTGAGCCAGGTATGTGTTTCCTACCTTGCTATGCCTGCTATGCTTAGAGTTGTGTCAGGTCTGGTTCATCTGGGTGATGTGCTAGAGTGAAATGATTATGTCAGTAATGTGAGAGATGTGTTGAACTTGATTTGGTAAAGGTTTCGATGAGAGGCCATGTAGAAGTACATGGTGGGTTGTTTCATTGAGGCCGTCCCTAAGAACTGAGATCTGTATGTGTGACTTAAGATTCAGCTACTACCATACATTGGGCCCGAAACCAATGGACCCTCTCGGCTTCTTAATCACCCTAGTACTATGTCCAGGAGTTGCAATTAGTTTCTGGTGTTTGTAGGTTATGTGTTGGCGGCCGTGCGTAGCGCTGACGCTAGGGGTGGGCTATGATGCGGTAGATACACCGTGGCCGGGTATGCCGGGCGCCCGTTTGGCGTCTCGGGACCCTGTTCACATCGTTCGGGGCCGTATGTGGAAACCTCGGCCGGACTCCCTGCGGATGGAACCTGGATCGGCGATAAACCTGGACTAGAGACTTGAGGGCTTAGGTAGGCTGTGGCCGACACCCTCGTTGGGCTTGCGCTTGATGGTTGCCGAGTACATGCCATGTAAACGACGGTAAGTGGTGAGAGCATGTATGAAGAAGTACACCCCTACAGGGTATAAAACTATTCAAATAGTCGCGTTCGCGGTAAAGGACTACTTTGTTGCCTATACAGTTCATAGACAAGTTAATGGTTACTACTAAAAGACTCAAGATAAGTGTGAGTATCGAGGATGGCCCTCTCGTAGGATGACGAGGGAGGATCCCTGGTGGAGTATTGTGTTGGTGATTAGTGGACTCGTGTTCGAAAACTATTTTACTAGTGGTGTCTCATAGGATAGCTTAGCCAAGAGTCAAAGATGGCTTGCTGCAATAACTCCACCACCTTCTTGAGAATGAGCATGTATAGTAGGTTTTGATGTAAGACTTGTTGAGTACCTTTGTACTCATGTTTGCTTTAATTATTGTTTTCAGACGACAACACCTCCCCCTCCGATGGGTTTTATGTAGATCTCGACGTTGATGAGTAACTTGCCACCCAGGTGGTGATCCTGGCCATGGAGGGCCCTATGTAGATAGACAGGCTTCGAGAAGCCTTCTTTCTTTCTAGTGTCTGTACTCAGACTATTTGCTTCCGCATGTGCTTGTATGCTTGTATGACTTGAGTGTTGGGTCATGTGACCCCTACCTGTATGAACCTGTTATGTATGGTTCTCTGGAGCCTTTAAATAAAGTACTAGAGTTGTACAGTTTTGTTGTGCTGCCATGTTGTATTTGCACATATCGAGCATATTGTGTGTATGATTGAAATGCTTGGTATGTGTGGGATCCGACAATCTAGTTGTTTATCCTTGGAAGCCTCTCTTATGGGGAAATGTAGTCTAGTGCTCCTCGAGCCATAGTAGTCCGCTACAGCTCGGTTCACCGGAGTCCTGCTAGCCCAGCACTACTGCTCAGGACACTTGACTGGTCGGCATGTGTTTCACTTCGTTCCTATGTCTGTCCCTTCTGGGAAATGTCATGCGGTGACTTCCGGAGTCCTGCCTAGCCTGCTATAGCCCGGGTTACCCGGAGTCCTGTTAGCCCAGTGCTGCAGCCCAGATTCACACGCTGATGACCGACATGTTCGATGTGATTCATGTATGCCTGTCCCCATAGGTTTGTGCCGCTTTGGGATCACGACTAGCCATGTCGGCCCGGGTTCTCTATCATATGGATGCTAGCGACACTATCATATACGTGAGACAAAAGGCGTAAACGGTCCCGGGCCATGGTAAGGCGACACCCGTGGGGATACCGTGCGTGAGGCCGCAATGTGATATGAGGTGTTATCGGCTAGATCGATATGACTTGGAATCGGGGTCCTGACACACTTTCACTTGTGTATGAACTGTACAAGCAACCCAGAAGTCCTTTACCGTGGACATGGCTATTCGAATAGATCATTTATAACCCTGCAGGGGTGTACTTCTTCACACACACTCTCGGCACTTACCACCATGTACACGTCATGTATCTCGGCAACCTTCAAGTGGAAGCCTGGCGAGGGAGTCGGCCATGACCTGACCAACCACACAAGTCTCTAGTCCAAGTGTATCGCCTATTTGGGTTCCATCCGCGAGGAGATCCGGCCGGAGTTTCGCTCACAGCCCCAAACGATGTGTGCAGGGTTCCCGAGACACCAAATGGGTGCCTGTTACACCGTGCCATGGTGTATCTACCGCATCATAGCCCACCTCTAGGGCCAGTGCTATGCACGGCCTCCAACACATATCCTACAAAAACCAGAAACTAGTTACCACTCCTGGACAGAGATCAAGGCGGTTAATAACTCTAGAGAGTCAATTAAGGATCCCAATGTGTGGTAGTAGTTGTTCATGGATCACAAACACAGAACTCAGTTCCTGAGGATAGCTTCAATGAGACAACCCACCATGTACTCCTACATGGCCTCTCACCAATACCTTTACCAAATCGTGTTCACGCACTTAGCTCACACACAGTAGGACATGTTCATCACCATTCCAATTCATTCCCGATGAATCAGACCCGACTCAACTCTAAGCAGTAGCAGGCACGACAAACATGCATGAATGAGTAGGCACATCAGGTCTCAAACAACTCCTACTCATGCTAGTGGGTTTCATCTATTTACTGTGGCAATGACAGGTCATGCAGAGGGAAAGGGGTTCAGCTACCGCAGCATGTAACAGTTGAATCGATGTTATCCTAATGCAGTAAAAGAGAGTAGGAGCGAGAGAGTGGGAATGTATCGGAATGAACAAGGGGGGTTTTGCTTGCCTGGCAGTTCTGAAGATAGTATAGCTCTTCATCGGTGTCATCGAACTCATTGTCGGAATTACGTCCACTCAGAAGGGACAGATACCGGCAAACAGAGAAAGAACACAATCAATGCAATGCAACAATATGATGCATGATCCTGACATGGCAATATGCTGTGGTTTGAGCTAATGCAACTGGCAACAATTTAAATGAAGTTGGTTTGAATCCAAGATTCAAATTCAAACTCCACATATGAAATTCAAATGCCATTTATATGATTTGTCCAATTCAGCAACTATAAGTTGTTCCAACATGCATGAAAATGGTACATATGGATAGATTGAATTTTTCTGATCATTTTTCATATATAAATTACTTCATTTGGAGTTACGATTTAAGTTCTATGATTTTTATAAGTTTCAAACATTTTCTGAAATAAATAAATCATTTCTGATTTATTTAAAACTCCAGAAAACACTTACTGCGTCAGCATTATGTCTATGTGACGACAGCGGTCAACTGGGCAACCAGGGTCAAACCTGACACGTGGGACCCATCAGTCAGTGACTCAGGGGTTAATTAAGGTTAGAACTAATCTTAACCAAAATTAATAATGGCCTGGGGCCCACTGCGCCGGCGGTTAGACGACGACGATGACCAAAGCGGCGGTGGCTCGCCAGAGTTGCGCTTGGGGCTGCCGCTTGCTGCGATGAGGGCATCAGAAAGGAGCCCTTGCTCGCCCGCATCCAGGGAAGCACGCGGCTGGGCGTGGGGTGGCCTTGTTCACCGGCGGCGAGCTCATCCACGGTGGCCAGAGCACGGGGATGAGGCAGGCGAGGTTGCAAGCCACATGGACGCTAGATGAGGTGCTCTACGGGCTCCTAGGAACTCCTGGAGTTCGACTATGCACCCAGATGCGACTGGAACGAGCCCTAGCCGCATCGGCGACATCGCCGGTGGAGCCGAGCTCTCAGGCTCGATGGGAACGACAGCTAAAGAGGGGAATATAGCACACGGAGAGAGGGGTTCAGTGTATTGGCTCACGGTGAGTGCAGGGGGCGCTGAAGTGGGCTCGGGGAAGGGCTGGAGCAGGCGGGGCATCGGCGGCGATCTTGGGCATCCGAGGGAGGAAGAAGAGGTCGAGGACGACGCTCCGAGGGCCTTCCGGTTGCGTGGATCGGCGGAGATGACATAGAGGTCGATGGAGGAGCTCCTTGGCACGTCGGAGAGGCGAGGGGTGGACGGTGTCCATGGCTATGGCGTGCGGCGGCGACGGACCCGTTCGGGTGGGTGAGAGGAAGAGGTCCAGGGGAGGGGAGAGGCCACGGGTGAGGGAGAGAGAGGTCGGGGGTGCGTGGCGTCGTCCAGACGCGTCGGGGCAGCGGCGGGAAGCAGAAGGTGGTCGGGCGCGTGCTGGCGTGCGTCGGCCAAGCGCGCTGCCTATTGGCGCGGGGAGGAAGACGACAGGGAGCCGGGAAGGTGGGCTGGGCCAGCCACTTGGGATCCAGGTAAGGCCAGGTACTCTCTCTCTCGCTCTCTGTCTTTCTCTTTTATAAATCTTTCTGTTTTCTATTCTTTTGCAGTATGTTTTGACTTAGTTTAAATCACTGTTCAAGAACTCGGCCGAGTTACCATTTAAATGCCCATTTAATCGCTACTCAGTGCCTAACTGAGCCGAATAGCACATACTCGGTTCATTAAATGGTCAAGCTGATTAACTAGCTTTTAATCGGTTGTCAGACGATTAACTGGTTGTCAAACCGATCAGTTATGGTTCAGGTAACTGAAGCGGCATCCACAAAAAAGGGGGGAATAACCGAAGCGGCAATCCAGGCCATTATGAGTTGTGAGAACTATTTGAGTATTTGTGGTTAGTGAACCTTATTACCTATTATGCTATTTGTGTTGAACCTTGCAGTGAATTATTCCATGTTCACATGTGTGGCTGCTATTTATCTTGTTAT